>NW_012118688.1:649317-695580 GCF_000951035.1 Colobus angolensis palliatus
GGAGTTTTACTCTTGTTGCCAAGGCTGGAGTGCAATAGCGTGACCTCGGTTCACTGCAAGCAACCTCCATCCCCCTGGGTTCAGGCAATTCTCCTGCCTCAGCCTCCCGAGTAGCTGGGATTACAGGTGCACCAACATGTCTGGCTGATTTTTGTATATTTAGTAGAGATGGGGTTTCGCCACTTTGGCCAGGTTGGTCTCGAACTCCTGACCTCAGGTGATCCACCCGCCTCAGCCTCCCAAAGTGCTAGGATTACAGGCGTGAGCCACCGTGCCCAACCTGACTTTCTAGTTATCGAGAATGTTACATATTCTCTGCGTGTCAGTCTCTTCAACTCTAAAAGGAGACTATAATATCTCCTATCACTTAGCTTTGTGGAGAAAATGTAATACTGAATTAATACATGTAAAATTCATACTACCTGACACATAGAGAGTGCTCAATAAATGTTTGTTTTTAATAATATTATTGCTGTTATTATTACCTGTAGGGCTATTGTGATTAAAATGTGATCACATTGGTAAAATCTGTATCAGAAAGTGTGGTGCAATTTAATTACTTAGTATTTGTAAATTTCCTTACCTTTGGGATCACAAAGCATCTAATGTGTGTGTAGACTTCACAACTCCTTTCGGCCTTGTAGGAGTTTATTTTCTTGGTTTTCACATTTTATAGTTCGCAGCTACAATAGACTAGTTAGCTTTCTTAGCTCTGTATTAGCAATAGATTTTTGTTATGTATATTTCTTTCTTAGACAAATATGACCTCTGACTTTAGAATGAATGATGTCTAATTCTATTGTACATCAACTGCAGAAAAAAATCAACAACCAGCTGCAATGTCTTGATAAATGTGTCTTTCCATGGGGCCAGCCTTCCTGATTCTGGAATGTCTGAAGAATGTTCTTGAAGACAGTGGTGGACATTCTCCACACCCACCAGTGGGCAAGCAACAGGGCCTTAGGAACGAATGTCTGTCACAGTACAGATGCTCTGGTTTTTCATTAGGCTCCACAGCTGTAGCATTTCATGGAGTGTTTTCTCAGGAAAATCATAATGGTGTGAACTTCCACACTGAAGAGCAGACACATTTCCCTGAGAATTTTTATGACGTAATTTTCTAGGATACTTTTTCTTTTGCTTTTTCTCTATTAGTTTGGCTAACCGAATGATAACTGAAACTATGTGTATATACACAGACATACATATATAAATGCATTTTTTAACATAGATAGCACTCTGAGAGCACACACACACACATACACACACACGTACAGATACAATTTGTGGGAAAAAGCAACAACAAAAATGAAAACACAGGGCATCTGCTTTGTCTACTCAATAACTCCCATGACACATTTACATGGTAGGAAGACAAGAAATCCAAGTGTTGAGCCAGTGATGTGTTAGTACCAGGTGTAAGAAGGCCTTACATCATGGGGAACCGCTGAGCATGTAATTGCATTATAAATGGTCTTCATACAAATGGGTCATGGAAAATATTAGTATTTTTGTATGCTAGGAGAGGAGAGAATTATATCATTCTTCACATTCTGAGAATAAAAATAATCTTCTCTCTTTTACTCCTTTCTGTACCAAAATGAAACATTTACTTTAATCACCATTTCATAATCGTAAAGCTACTTATAAAGAATAAGAAAAATGTGTTTTAAAATATCAATTACATTGAGAGCATTTTACCAATGTTAATTAATATTAACTTTAAGTTCCCAAAATGTATATATGAGTAAAATCCTTCAATATCTTAACATAATCCATTATTTTTCACAATTATGTAAAAATTATTCAATCCTGGAATTCAATCTAATCCTCCAAAGTACAAGTACTTTCAACTATCACCATCAATGTTTTTGGACCACATCTGTGTTTCCCATTCTGTAAAATCTAGTTATATGATTGCAAAAGAACAGATTAAATAAAAATGACAAATAGAATTTGACCCTTGTAGATAGGCTGTCCCATTCCTTGGATTTTTGGGATGTTAGCATTCAGTTTTATCTCTAATATAAAGTGCTTTAAATTTACTGTCTTTCATACACTGAACATAACATGGGAACAGTTCTTTGAAATTTATTCATGGCCATTTTTTTCCTTTTCCTATTAAGAATTCATAACTCATTTAGTGGTACATTTTAGATTTCTGCTGCCTTGGTCATCAACGCACCAATTCCCCCTCCAACAATCACAGATGATCTCAGAGACCTTAGTTGAAAACAAAGTGGTTTGATGCTGCTACATTCTTTTTTTTTTTTTTTGAGAAGGAGTCTCGCCTTGTCGCCCAGGCTGGGGTGCAATGGCGTGATCTCGACTCACTGCAACCTCCTCCTCCTGGGTTCAAGCGACTCTCCTGCCTAGCCTCCCGAGTAGCTGAGATGACAGGCATGCACCACCATGTCTGGCTAATTTTTTGTATCTTTAGTAGAGATGGGGTTTCACCATGTTGGTCAGGCTGATCTTGAACTCCTAATCTCGTAATCCTCCTGCCTCAGCCTCCCAAAGTGCTGGGATTATGGGTGTGAGCCACCACGCCCAGCCTGGATGATGCTATATTCTAAGGGTACCCAGGACTGTTTTAAAAAATATGGTAAGATACACAGACATGGAATTGACTGTTTTGAAGATCTCTAGAAACAAGAGGCATAGCATACCATTCAGGGACACATGTGGAAGCACCAGGGTCAGTTAGGAGGCAGAGAGAGAGAGCAAGGGGAAAATGTGAACAAGAGCTTCTATTGGGTTTCTTTAGGAAGGAATGGATGGGACAGCATAAACAGAGTTAGGATTTAATAATTTGAATAATTCCAGCAGACACTGGGGCACAGAGGCCATCCATAGTTGTCTGACACTTGGCCCTGGGGTGTTCATGGCAGGTGGATAGTGGTGTGGCATGTAATAGACTATAAAGGAGGTGGTTGGGACTATGGACTTTGGATTGATTGGTTTGTGTATGAAAGGTATGCTCCTAGCATAGCTGTTTGCTATGTCTAGATATTTTCTCACCCTGGTGTTGTGGGAAGTCAGGGACCCTGAACGGAGGGACCGGCTGAAGCCATGGCAGAAGAACATAATTGTGAAGATTTCATGGTGGACATTTATTAGTTCCCCAAATTAATACTTTTATAATTTCTTACCCTTGTCTTTACTGCAGTCTCTGAACATAAATTGTGAAGATTTCATGGACACTTATCCCTTCCCCAATCAATACCCTTGTGATTTCCTATGCCTGTCTTTAATGTCTTAATCCCATCATCTTCATAAGCTGAGGAGGATGTATGTCACCTCAGGATCCTGTGATGATTGCGTTAACTGCACAAATTGTAGAGCATGTGTGTTTGAACAATATGGAATCTGGGCACCTTGAAAAAAGAACAGGATAACAGCAATCTTCAGGGAACGAGGGAGATAACTTTAAACTCTTTCTACCAGTGAGTCGGGTGGAAGAGAGCCATATTTCTCTTCTTTCAAAAGCAAATAGGAGAAATATTGCTGAATTCTTTTTCTCAGCAAGGAGTATCCCTGAGAAAGAGGATGCATCCCTGAGGGGAGGCCTCTAAAATGGCCACTTTGGGAACAGCTGTCTTTTACTGTCTAAGACAAAGGGATAAAATAAGCCCCGCTCTCCCGTAGCACTCCCAGGCTTATTAGGATGAGGAAATTCCCGCCTGATAAATTTTGGTCAGACCAGTTGTCTGCTCTCAAACCCTGTCTCCTGATAAGATGTTATCAATGACTATGCATGCCTGAAACTTCATTAGCAATTTTGATTTTGCCCCCTCCTGTGGTTGTGTGATCTCACCCTGCTTCCATTTGCTTTGTGATATTTTATTACCTTGTGAAGTATGTGATCTCTGTGACCCACACCCAATTCATACACTCCCTTCCCTTTTGAAAATCTCTAATAAAAACTTGCTTGTTTTATGGCTTAGGGAGCATCACGGAACCTGCCGACATGTGATGTCTCCCCCGGACACCCAGCTTTAAAATTTCTCTTTTGTACTCTTTCTCTTTATTCCTCAGACCAGCTGACACTTAGGGAAATAGAAAAGAACCCACACTGAATATTGGGTGGGGTTCACCTGATACCCTCGGTGGGGGGAGATCCCTCCGGATCAACAAGGCCTTATGATGTGAAAGCATAAGCATATAGAAAATAAAAGTCATTGTGAATACATCTCATGCCTATGGTGAGAGAAATACTGCAACGGTATGACTGGTTTGTGAGTTCCTCAAGGGAGAAATTGCCTTACCTGTCATTACATGTCCAGCCAGAGCACAGAACCTGCCCCATGGGAAGTGATTACAAAGATTTGATGTGTTCTGGGGCCTAGAATTTACTGCCAGTAAGTTTGACCTGTCTCTTAAAATGTATAAAATATACTTAGGAGGAAAACAAAAGACCAAATTATAACCCTTCTTTGTTTATCTAATAATAACACTAATCTGTAACAGTTTTTCTTTCTTTCTTTTTTTTTTTTTGAGATGCAATTTCGCTCTTGTTGCCCAGGTTGGAGTGCAATGGCACAATCTTGGCTCACCGCAACCTCCACCTCCCAGGTTCAAGCCATTCTCTTGCCTCAGCCTCCCTAGTAGCTGGGATTACAGGCCTGTGCCACCATGCTTGGCTAATTTTTGTATTTTTAGTAGAGATGGTGTTTCTCCATGTTGGTCAGGCTGGTCTAGAACTCCCAACCTCAGGTGATTCACCCGTCTTGGCCTCCCAAAGTGCTGGGATTACAGATGTGAGCCACTGCGCCCAGCCGACACTTTTTCTTTAGCGTACCTCAGATTCACTAATTCCTTACATATACTTCCAAATAATTGACAGGTGTGAATTTCAAATGGCATGTAGTACTCTGTGTCTGAGCTCTTTGATGAGCCCTATCTACCTTCCCTGTCCTGCCTCACCTAATAAATCCATGAGCTTTTCCTTTCTAACATCTGTATGTATCTGTTTGTGCTCACTGCCATGGTGCTTAGAAAATCAAACATATCTTTTAGTACAATGGCAACCAAATACTGAAAAACTGGGGGTTATATATCCCACAGAGTGTATCAGAGTGAATAACTAAAACCAAGCTAAATTACTACTGCCAAAATGAGTAGAAGCAACAGACTTCTCTTTAAGGATGAGCAAATTCCGTTTGTTCTCATTATTTAAACATATTTTGCTAGTAGTAAATTCAAAATATTTTATTAAGCATTTTTCTTAAGTTTATGGAAATTGTATTATCCTTAAAGGAAACTGAATACATGCAATTTGAGTTTATTTCATATTACTTTACCAAGTTATGCATTTATAAATGCTGGCTCACATTTTGTAAAGCCCTTAACAATTCTTTTTAGTAATATGTTTTATATTTTTTAAAAAGGAAAACTGTTTTAGTGGAAGTGAATGCCCATATTAGGACTTAATAATTATTAAATAGACCTCCTTTATGTGTTAAGGTTCAAGCAACCCTTGTTTTTTTCAAGAAGGAAATTAAAGTTTGAGATTTTCTTTAGTAGGGTTTTTTGGGTTTTGTTTTCTGATTACAGTATCTTAAGTTCAGCTAGCTGGCATAAAAGTATATATTCTATATCAAATTTATTAACAAAGTAACTATTGAAATGAGTGTTGCCCTCCCCCATTTGTAATCTCCATTAGCTTGAGGAAGATTTGTGAATCTACATTTTAGAATTGGTAAAATCTGTGTGGCATGGTCAAAAACCTTGAAACAAAATCAGTAGACCAGTCCATATAGCCCTTCTCTGTCCTAACGTACTGTGTGGTCTGTGACTGATCATTGAATCTCTGAATGGAAGTGGTCTGGACTCAGTTATTTCTAAATCTCCTTCTATTTTTTTTTTAAAAAGATTATATGTAGAAACATTAACATAGGTATAAGATGAGATGAGGGCATACATGGACTGAGGATTTAAACTGACATCTGCTGCTGAGGTTAGAATTCCTCGGATGTCAATTTAAATTGGCACCTACTGAGGTTAGAATCCATTGATAGAAATTCTCACCCCATGAGTCAACATCACCTTAGGGTTAAATGATCCATCAGATTATTCCCTAACTCAGAGCATTATTATTAATTGCTACACAAACACCTGGGAAACATGGTTACTGTATAAACATATACTAAGTGGGGAATGAAGCTAGTATTTTGAATAATAGATTTAACACATGAACAACTTTAGGCAGTTGCAAAAATGGTTTTGAAAATGAACTCTATATACATGGTAATGCATTGGGAAGAAAATATTCCATCAATTTCAATTTGAAAATGGTGAAGTAAAAGTAGAATGAAAGCAGTTAACATTACTCTTTTGTATTAAACCTTTCAAAGAGTCATCAAAGGCTATGAATGTTGCTTAACCTTTCAATATATGAACCCTGCTACTTACCTAATTTCTTGCCACTCTTTCCCTGTGCTTCCTCTGTCCCCACCAATATGCTAAGCACATCATCATGGGGGTCTTCTCTGAATCTTGGATCAGTTTATGTCTCCCTACTACACTCTTCTTTCGTGGTATTCTGTATTTCATAATAGTTATCATAATTTCAGAGAAATGTTTAATGTCAATCTTCTTTGCTAAAATATAAGCTCAAATACTCATGATTGTTGCTTGGCTTTTTGAAGGGATATGGTCCCATGACTTAGCACAGCATCTGCTACATGATTGCTCAAGTTATATGCTGAAATAAATACATTAATGGTTGTTTTTCAATTTTATCTAGGTACACAGAGCATGCAAACAGTACTTGATGATTTGTGACTTAAAGTTTAAGAAGGAAACAACTTAAATCCTTATCAACTCCTTAGTCCCCTGAAATGGGGGATTGTAAACCTAGAGAAAAACAGGATTGGTGTATGTGTGTGTGTGTGTGTGTTGCAGGATGGGGAGGGAGGAGAAATACGTAGAGAACACCCAAGATTCCTATGATATTGACAAATAACTGACACAGAGAAAGTATAATCATATGCTATTTTTGAAGGCATGTAAACTAAACTTGGTGAGTTATACAAACAAATACATAAAAGGTCAATTTACTAATAAATGAAGAAAACATAATCTCCTCATTTAATTTATGTTTTATTTGCTATTTACCTTATATATTCTGTCTCTTGAAATACTGATGTGCTTCAGGTACAAGCACCATTTTTTTTTGTCTTTTTTTTTTTTATACTTTAAGTTCTAGGGTACATGTGCATAACGTGCAGGTTTGTTACATATGTATACTTGTGCCATGTTGGTGTGCTGCACCCATCAACTCGTCAGCACCCATCAACTCGTCATAAAAAACAAGCACCATTTCTAATGATATGGTATTTCTATTTCATGATATCAGATAAAGAGTTTTTTTCTTCAACTTTGTGCAAGATGGTTTTATCTCTGGAATATTTCTTCTGCCGGAATCCTGATTGGTCACACTTACTTAATGGCAGCTGCTGTCTGCAAGAAATGTCAAGGAGAATAGGGAGCATGATAGTGTGAGAAGGAGAGAAAGAATTGACTGTTTCCAATTTATTCAAATCCCTAGCAAGAGTTCTCAGTACAGACTGAAGATATGGTCAAAGCCAGTTGTCTGTGGATGTTCGCTGCACATTACCCTCTTCACGCTTAATCATTATGAGTCACCTATTTGTATTGCTCAAGCTCAGTACTCAGACTCAGAGTGTGTCTGCTTGGTGCCAAATCACTCTGCCCAAAGAGAAAAATCCATTTCATCATACCGGCTTCTTTTTCTTTATCTCAGTGATTCCCCAGAGCTTCTCCAGAACCAGGTATATCAGAAACACAGTAGATAATTATTAAAAACATAGAATTTGAACTTTGCTGAAAACTTTGTGAATCAGAATAACCATGTATGTGGTCTAGGAAAATGCATTTTATTAACCTCCCTAGGCAATTCTGGTAAGCAATGGGGCAAAGAACTCTTATAAACATAAAACTAAATTAGCAATATGATTTTCTAATAATTTTAGACCATTTATTGCTTTTAAGTCATGCCTGAAAATTAGAAATCCAATTTTCCAGAAGTTTATAAGCTCAGAGATTGTCATCCTAGGCAAGCAGTGAAGTTAAATGGAAAGAAAACAGGACCAGGTTTTGGAGAACACGGGTTCAAGTCAGGTTTTGCTTTGTTACTAACTTTTGGCCAGAATTGACTATGGAAGTATTAACATTTGCATTATCACCCACAAATATGGTGATTTCATACGGTTCAACCTAGTGACTTAACTCTCTGAGCATTGTTTTCTGTACTTTAAATGAGATAAGAATATTATCAGAAGGCTATTTTTAGGATTAAGTGAGCTTTTACAGTTGATTCCACTCTAAAGTTACAATGTGAGCTGATCTACCATCTCCATTGGAGAATACACTACTACTAAAGGCTGATCTTTGTGTTTTGGCATTGTACACCACTGAAATATGGTCAGCAGTAATTTTCATTGCACATACACATAAAATCTACTCCACAATTTGGGAAACTGAATGATGACTGTAAGTCCATGCCATCCTTCTCCAAAAGACTCATGAAAACGATGGGTTCTTGTCTGCTTCTGCTAGAACAGTTTCTTGGATTTATTCCCTTTCCATGCATCCTCATGCTGTTCCTTCAACCCTGGTTCCCTCCATTTTCTTGATTCATCAGGACATAGAACAGCTGCTTTATTATGTTGCTCTCCCTCATTGTCTGATGCATCCAGGAAAAAAATGCTCAATTCCAAAAAACCTTTCCAATATTAGCATGCTGGCCCTACTCCAGGACCTTAGGATGGAGATTCCAACCAGCTACTTAAACTATCAAAATTAATACCCAGAAAACCTTAGTAAATGATTCTGGTGAGATGATTTGTGGGTAGGTATTGTGAATGGGAATTGGTGATCTGGGGGAGCCAAAATTAGTTCACCAAGAACAAACCAAAGTAAGTACTTATCAATTGGATTTTCTTTTCCTGGGTAACTTTGACTTGTAATTGAAGACATTCAATAATGCCTCTCATATGTCCTTTTGAAAAAGTTGGGAAAATACGTGTTTGTGATTGAACAATTAGGTGAAATCATAGCCACCTGAAAACTGTGCTGAGTTTTGTTCAGAGAGATCCTACATGGTGTCTTCACAGTGATGTGTTGAAGCTCTACTAGCTCTTGAGAGCTTATTGTGTACACCTCTTCCCAATGCCTCCTTTAGTAGTATCACATTGGTAGCTTGAAATTGATCATGGTGAGATTACGCACATCAAGACAATTGGCCAACTACAAATCTGGGCTTGTCATCTAGCAAATCAATGGTTAAACATTTTTCTGTACACCATTGGGTCCATGTTTATTCCCTCAATTTTGAATTCAGTTACTAAAAACATACTGTATTTATTACTCAATATCATAGAGTTGGAGCAGAAAATGATGCCACATGCTCTATGGTGAGGAAATTACGAGTCCAATATGAGAGGCAGACATACAACCTGAAAAGCCCTAGATATTCTACTTCCTTTATTTCTTCTTTGCTCTCATTTATCACCTGTTTCTCTACTCATATATTATGGTCTTAGCCACATTGGCCTTTTTGCTATTCCTTAAAAATCACAGGCTCATTCCTGCCTCAAGATTTTACATTTGCTATTCCTTCTACCAGGAATGCCCTTCTTCCAGGTCTTTGCATCTCTGGCTCTGCCTCAGTTCAAGCACCATGCCTTCAGAAAAACTTTCCTCTACTTACCTCCAGTCTAAAGTAACCAACTCACTCTGATCCTCACTATTATCACAAAGCCCAGTTTTTTTAAATTTAAATAAACTTTTAATTTTAGAATTGCTTTAGATTTACAGTAAAGTTGCAAAGACATTTCAAAGAGCTCCTATATATCACATCAAGTTACCTCTATTTTAACATCTTACATTACTATATTTCATATGATAGAAAACCAAACATTAGTATATTACTATTAACTAAACTCCACATTGTATTTGGATTTCACTAGTTTATACCTAATTTTAAAAAATGTTCCAAGATCACAATCAGGATACCACATCATGTTTAATCACCATGTTTCTTTAGCCTCCTCTGGACTCTGATAGTTTCTTATATATTTCTTATTTTCAATGGACTTGGCAGTTTTAAGAATGACTGGTGAAGTAATTCATCAAATGTCCCTCAATTTAGGTTTGTCTGAAGTTTTTCTCTTGGTTAAACTGAGGTTATGGAGTTTTGGGAGGAAGACTAGAGATGGGAAGTGCCATACTTATTACATCGTATCAAGGGTACATGCTATCCACATGATAGCATCACTGATGAAGCTAACCTGGGTCACTGGGATGGAGCTAGTGTTTGTTAGGTTTTTCCACTGTAAAGTTACTCCCCTGCCTCCTGTCATAGTTCCCTCTGGAAGAAAGTCATTAAGTGCAGTCTACACTCATAGGGTGGAGTGTTAAGCTCCAATTCCATGTGATGTGAATATATAAATTGTTTTTCTGTACCACAGATTTCTCCCCTCTCCCTCATGTATTTACTTATTTGATGATTTATTTATTTTCATATGGACTCATATATAATATTTTGTATTATGATCCATTACAATGTTTTTGTTGTTGTTGTTTTTGTTGCTCAATTTGCTCTAACTTTGCCCACTGGGAACATTTTCAGGTTGACTCCTGTGTATCTTTGACATGACTTCATCGTTTTTGTTGTAACACTGCATTACTTTCTGGTACTATTAGATGTTCCAGACTCATCTTGTATATTCTCTGCCCCAGCCATTTCTCCAAGAAGCCCTGATTCCTTTGATTGGAGGATGGTATTACAAATTAAGACCTGAGTGCTTGATTATTGCTACAGAGGTATACTTGCTTATAAGCCCTCTCAGTGAACAGAGCTAAGAAAGATATGTATGCTTAATAAACCATGCATACACACCTATCTAAAATTACTTCTGTATGTATCCAACTGTGTTAGACTAAGATAAAAATGAGTTTATACTGGTCTCCAATTCTAATTCAGTATCAAAGGGTTTATTTACCCCTCATTTATCTATACCATTCTACTCAACAGTTAGAAACCTGATTCACAGCTGCCATCCATTTATTTTTTTGTTCAATCCAAGTATATCTGTGTGCCAACTTCAGAATCGGTAACCTATATTCTAATGGGAAATGACTTTATCAAAACTAGGTTACAGTGTTTATATTCATTTCCTCTTGTCTTTAGTCTTACAGTTTCAAGTCCAAAGATTATTTTCTACAGACACAACCCAATCATAATGCTTATCATCTGAAATATCACACTTATTTGTATATTGTTTCTATTTCCAAACAGAAAAAGTAATCCAGAAGACCAGAAAAACCTGATATGTTTCTCTTGCTAAATATTTTAACCCCAGCATCAAAGACAATGTCAGTACATCAATACAACGCCAGTTAAATATTAAATAAAATATTAAACAGTTAATATTTGTTGTATGAAGGGATGAATGGACTCAGACAACATATTTTTAATCACTTGATTCTATTCACCTGGTCAGATATAATTAGGCACTAGGTTATGAACACATTCCTTCAAATTATGGATGAAAACATTGATAAATAAAATGTTGATGAAATAATTTGAACTGAAAAATAAGATAGTCAACAGATACTCATAACAAATGATGTGTTTTCTCTTTTTCTGTAGGAAAGTAATCAAATGAAGGTGATGCTAACATTTAAATGGCTGGAACCAAGGGCAAAACCCTGGGGCCTTGGTCACTCAATCCTTTATGAATTGCCTTCTATTCAAATAAGTTATGGAAGGAAACTTTGCTCTCCAAGTAGGTTTGTCCTGATGCCACCCAACTCTCCTCAGAGAAGATGATTATCCCTCTCTTCCAGATGAATTCATATTACAGTTTCACCAAAATACGTTAAACCTATACCCCTAAATTGCTACTCCTAAGACCTACGACCTTGAACTAGTATTGAATACTTAATAGCTACATTTTAGACAATTACTAGAAAAAACCATCTCATGCTCTCTATCATTCAGTATTTTTGCCAGTGCAATTGATTTAAAAAGTATTTCAGAAGAGCTGTTTGAATGAGATGTGCTGCATATTCTTTTCCAGACATTAAAAAATGAATTCTTAGATTGTCATAACAGAAGATCTGGTACTTAGATCATATTATATTGCCTCCTTCTCTGATATTCATACATACAGAAATGCTTTTACTGTCAGCCTTATTGAAGAATAGTCTGAGAAACAATCTTGATAAACTGTGTGGTGTCATGGTAAGAATAAACAAATCTAAGAAATTAAATAGAGTCTAAAATGGTTTGTTTGATGAAGGGACATTTCAAATTTGGTGATCGGGGTAGGGGCAAAAATAAAGGGATATTTTCTCATCTTTTAATTTATATGCTTTCCTGTTGTTTTCTTATTTTTCGTAAAATGTATTACTTATTTAATTTAAACTGTGAGAAAGTAAGAGAATGACAGGAAAAATAACTATTCCGGATCTTGCCTATGTAGTAATTTAAAAGATGTTGTTCATTTACAACACATCATAACCTCTTCTTTTGACCCTGCCCAGAATGAAAAGTAATTCTATTTCACTTTTTATTTTAGGAATAAGTATACTCCTAAGCAACTGTTTTGTTGAATTTTATGAACCCTGTGAATTATGTAATTGTCAATATGTCTCATTGTATTTTGGATATTAGAAAAATTAGAGCCAGGCCAGGCACGGTGGCTCACACCTGTAATCCCAGTATTTGGGGAGGCTGAGGCGGGAGGATCATTTGAGGTCAGGAGTTCAAGACCAGCCTGGCCAACATGGTGAAACCCCATGTCTACTTAAAATACAAAAAATTAGCCAGGCGCGTTAGGGTGGGCACCTGTAATCCCACCTACTGGGAGACTGAGACAGGAGAATCACTGGAACCTGGGAAGCAGAGGCTCCAATGAGTTGGGATCATGCCACTGCACTCCAGGCTTGGCGACAGAGCAAGACTCCATCAAAAAAAAAAAAAAAAGAAGAAGAAGAAGAAAGAAAAATTGGAATGAGAGCCAAATTTGTCACATTTTAAATTTGTGCTCTGTTTCCAAAAAGATATATATTTTTAAGCTTTCTCAAATCTTTTCTGAAACAACATGAGGTATAAATATATAATGAAATAAACAGAAATGATTAAGTTATTAGTTCCATTAGACTATTGTACTCAGATATCCCCTACCTCTACTGCAAGAGTGCCAAAGTATCTGGAATTCTCATGGTAGATGGTAAAGTCACACTTTCCCTTGGACAGGCCTGGACACAAATGGAATAATTATAACTCTTTAGCTCCCCATTTCGTAGGTTATATACAAATCATTTCATATTAAGGAGATATCATACAAAGCATGTCACTATTACTCACCGTCTTATATTGTCTTATGTGAATTGCATTTCAGCGTCTCTGATGGAGATTTAAGAATTGCTTTAATCCCTGGAGAATAGCATGTTAACCTCAGCAGGAATGTCCACACAAGCCACCTCTCAGGACCACTAGTTTTGGAAATGTGCCAATGTTTCAGTTGTTTATTACTGCATAAAACTCTTCCAATACTTAACAAAGTAAAACGCCAGTCATTTATTATTATTATTACTATCATCTCTTCATGGTTTTGGGTGCTGACTGTACTCAGTGGGGCAGTTCTTGCTTCAAGTATTTCATGTAGTTTGACAGTGACAGGGACTAAAGTCATCTGTGAGAATTTCTGCTCATACATGGCTGGCAGGTAATTCCAGCTGTAAACTGAGATCTCAACAAAGGGTGTTGACTGGAACACCTACATGGGGGCCTTCTCATGTGGCCTTGGTTCCAAGGGTGAATATCCTGAGAGAGAGCGAGCCAGGGGGAAACTCTATGCCTCTTCAAACCTACTCTCAGAGGTGATGCAGCACCATTCTAGCCACATTTTATTACTTAGAAGCTAGTAACCAAGGTCAGCCTATGTTCAAAATGAGGGGAATTTGACTTCAGCTATTAAAGAAGGTTTCAAAGAATTTGTGGGCGTGCTTTCAAAACATTTCATATATCTTGCTCTTTGATGTTGATTATTGTTTGTTTCAGATGGCTACCTTTCCCTCTCTGTGTCCCCATCCTTCAGTGGCACACACTCCACTAAGCCTGTGACTATCACCACCATTAGCATCACCACCAAGCATTCACCACAATGACCTGGAACTCTATATCTTTCTGTCACTGTATTCTGTCCCCAAAGCTATGCAGCATTACCAAATTCTGTCTATTTCTTTATGCTTAAGGGGACAAGGTACTGTGCTGAGATTAATTAATGTTAGCTTTCACTCTTTGTTGCTAATAATAATCTAAAATTTTAATGCTCCTCTGAATATAACAGGTGCATTGATTATGGCTTCTGGACAATCGTAGTCGTCCTAATACCCTTAGTTTACTCAACAAAGTAAAATATATTCCTCATTTTTTTTGTCTTTATGTATCAGTCAACAGTAGTACCTCATAAACTATTTTAGATTTAGATTCCATTCAGCTGGTTATCTGTCTGGTTGAGTTGGGTCAAATCAAAAGAGCAATTTATTCATGAAACAGTTGTAAACTTTTTTTAAGTTGTTTTTACCATAGGCACATGAGATCACTGGAGAGAATCAAAGGATTGGCTTTTATAAGTCTTGCCTCTATAGGACCAGGGTTCTTAGAAATTATTGCCTAAAATAGAATTTCCTGTCCTTTGGAATGTGAAGCCTTGAAAACATTCCATAATAAAATCTTGTCCTCAGTCAAGGCAAAACTCAAAATATTTCTACAGTTAGAGAAGCAATGAGAATTATTAAGATGATAATATTTACAGTGTTTTGTAGTGATATCTATGATAGAATATACTGAAGATTTTGGAGGTTGTTTGTATGCATGTGCATGTAAATTTGTTTAATGGAAATGAAGCACATTTTGCTAAATCAGTACTACCTTGTGGCATGTATGTATAAAATCAGTCATTTCTAAATGAATGTAACTTGATCACTGAACTGGTATCAAATCATTATCCTATTTGCTACGCCACGATTTAATATTTTATTTGACATGAGTGACTTTTAACCTTTGAACTACCAATTTTAAAATCCGTTGACATCCTAGGTATGGTATATAATATATTTAGTTAAATTAGTATGTACAATTTGAAAAACAACTCAACTTCTTTCCCTCAGTGTAGCTATGTGAGATTTCCAACAGAGGAGAAACTTCTCTACTGTGTTTAAACTTTGAATGTATTTACAGAGGGTTAAAAATATCAGCACTTGCCGGGCACGGTGGCTCACGCCTGTAATCCCAGCACTTTGGGAGGCCGAGGTGGGTGGATCACGAGGTCAGGAGATCGAGACCATCCTAGCTAACACGGCGAAACCCCGTCTCTATTAAAAATACAAAAAATGAGCCAGGTGTGGTGGCGGGCGCCTGTAGTCCCAGCTACTGGGGAGGCTGAGGCAGGAGAATGGCATGAACCTGGGAGGCGGAGCTGGCAATGAGCTGACACCAGGCCACTGCACTACAACCTGAGTGACAGAGTGAGACTCTGTCTCAAAATAAATAAATAAATAAAATAATAAAATTATATATATATACACGTATATATATATATATATATATATATATATATATATATATCTCAGCACTTTACAGTCACATACTGGTGAAAATTGCCTTTGAAATAATTCATGAAGTAGAAAAAGCAGAATTTAAGTATCATAGAAAGCAACCCAGTTTTGGTTAAGATTTAGTATTTGTACAACACTAGGGGATATTTAGTGTGTAAATATATTTAATAATATATTTTGTGTTATGTTAGCATTTTTATTACAGACCTTAACTCATTTTAAATAGACATTAAAATCTTCACTTCCCTCTTCTGATTAGGGAGATGCTCCCATCTTATGCCTAGCATTACCCTCATAGTTCTAGAATAGTTAGAACAGTTCTAGAGCACATGAATCATATTGTAGAGTGAAAAAAATAGGATCATTTACTGAGAGGGCTACAGACTACAAATTTTTAATAAATAAATATTTCACCATTTGTTGTGTTTATTGACCTTGAAAGAGAAAGTAAATTGTGTGAAATGTATAACTTTTATATAGTGCTGTCTCTCTGTGTTAGTAATCAAATGTCCCTCTAGCAAAAGAAAAACAATTAGAGAACTTCTACCGCCACCCCAAACACTCAGATCCAAAACAATATGTCAAGACACACAATGTCATAAACCCTAGTGCTCTTCCTGGTTACTGTTTTGCTGTCATGAATTGACACCATTAACACAACTTCAATTACACTATCAATCAGTTCTCCCTGAACTAACAGATTAGTTTGTTTCTTTCTTACTTTCTCTTTAAACTACAATTTAGTTAGTTTTTCCTAGGCATCCATCTACCTAAGAAGTAATTACAATTGGTTACAGAAGACCTAGGTAATAGTTAATAATATTTTAAATTAGATTGTGCCACAAGGTGGCAGACTTGCAGGTCCAGAATTGTCTTTAATAAGTATTTTCCACATGAATTCAGTTTATAAATATTCCTTATCCCACCCACATAGGACTTTAGACTCTTAAGCTTACTTCCCAATGGCATGACGCAAATAGCGCATAGGGAGGGTATAGAGAAATATTGCCTGTTTCTGTCTAGAAAATGACTAGAAGAAAGAAGGAAAGGAGGGAGAGAGAGAACGAAAGAAGCAGTCACCAATTTCCCCACTTGTGGCTGCAGAGTATAGGAAGGAGCTACCTCTGATAAATAAGGATAACATCAAAGTCTGAGAAGGAGGCTCTTTGAGAGATCTAGAAAAGGTTTACTTCTTGGGCTGCCCCTATCCTACCAACCCTCCTACCAACCTTGAATGAGATTCTAGGAACTTGGCACTATGATGGAATCTGACAGATGGAAGCCATGAAGTTTCCTTTCCTGAAGCAACCCCAATGCATATACGGCAGAGGTATTCAGTCAGGATCTGGCTGGCCTGTCAAAAGGAACCCTGTAGCTGTCAAGATAATAGATATGATGGGGGATCAATTGCAATCAGCAACCTGGAGCCAGTGGAGACTGAGTTGAGGATCAATCATACAAACCAAGCTAAAAGGGACCAGATCACTAACTGACCCAATAACAAGCTTCAGCCATGACTACCTGCAAGCTTAACTGCGTCCATGCTTACAAGGAACATTGTGAGAGACCAGAAAAATAGAGGGCATCACTTTGGAGGACTTTGGTCCCTTTTCATGTCAAGGTGATCTTTAAAATCCCTCTCTCAAAATAACATGAGACCACCTTAAGGTGAGAAGCAGGGGCAAGTGGAGGCTTGCTGCGAGTCCAAATATTTTATCCTGATAATCTGCATCTCTGAAAGATGCTTCTCAATATTATTGGACTAAGTTTAAACAAGATTGAATATTTAGTGATAATTTTTCTCCATTGACCAAGTTGGTGATTGAGGTGGTCTCCGGATGACATTTAATTTGAATTACATTACCTTGCAAGAGAGGAGAGACAGTGTTATTTTAGCTCCCCTCTTAGAGTAGGAAATATTCTCCTTTTTTTCTCTATCATATCATTGGAGAAAAGGAGGGAACACTGCAGCACTCTTGTGTTTTGAAAATATTCTGTGAATCTGAATTGATGTGCAAATGATTATTCACACTGAGAAAAAAGAACTTTCTTTAAGCTCCATCTTTATTTAAAAAATTAGTCTTTAATTAGAGTACTAGAGCTTACTGAAATTAAGAAGCTGTGTTTTGCACAATAAATAGTAGGGGCTCAGTACAAATTGTCATCACCATTTTGAAGTCTGTCTTCTTTTATATTCCTCGTCTACTGTATCTCACATGCTAAACCTGTTCTCCACCATTGTTGTGAGTGCTATCTCTCTGTTCCTTCTATCTACCAATCTATCAGCTCCTTTTCACTTGTGCCTTCCAAGCTTTGGTCCCATGAGTAGGTGTGTTAACGATGAAAGTGCCAAGTTTTGTGCTTTATCTTGATGCCCTTCAATAGGGGACTGACAGAAATACGTATAGTCAACAAAGTTGAGTTTACTGTAGCAACAAGAAAGACTAAACCATGAAGAACAGTGGGACACTTCAAACGAGAGTTGAGGAAGTGAATGTTCCGGAGTGTATGTTGCAAAAAGCAAGAACACTTTTTTTCTGGGCGGCAGAAGAAACTAAGCAGGGCTCGAATCACCATTGGGGAATAAGTAATACAGAAGATAGAAAGAAATTATTTAGGCAGATAGTAGGGCAAGGGTTCTTGGCAGAATTTCTTTTCTAGCAAAAAGCAACCTCCAAAATCATTTCTTTTGTAACAACGAGCAGCCTGAAAAATCAAGCTGCAAATACAGATAAGGAAACTGGAAAACTGCGTGGGGGAGTGCTGGCAGCTGCGCCAATAGAAAAGAGTTACCTGGGGGCCAGGCATGTCCAACATGGAGGCTCCATCTTCCCTTTTTTTGTTACCACGTGTACAGTAATAAAGAAATGGGCAACATGGAGCAGCTCAGGCAGATAACCTGCCTGCATAATAAAAAAATTAGCAGGGGGCAGCCATTTGCACTTCCTATGCAAATGGCACAACTGGTCCAATCAGTTTTTCGTGCCCTATGTAGACCAGACAGCACCTCCCCACCAGCTCATCTATAAAACCCTCTGCATTGCACCGCAGATCTGGCAACCCATTTTTCCAGGACCTCTCTCTGCAGCAGAGAGCTATTCTCTTTCTTTCGCCTATTAAACTTCCATTCTCAACCTCATTCTTTGTGAATCTGCATCCTTGTTCTCCGTGGAAATGAGACAACAAACCTCAGGTGTTACTATATACAACCAGGTCGTTTCAGAAGCAGAAGTCGATTAAGTTAGCAGAGAGAGAAGAATATTTGGTCCTTTTTGTGGTTGCACAGAGGTTTTGTTTATGTTGTGCTGTTTAAATTTTTGTTGCAGTGGTATCATAGAGTATCATTGTTTTTGTCTTGTTTTATCACAGTCACAGAGAATTCTCAGCCAATGTTGATGTTTTATGAAATTATGTTCGGCATGAATTTATTGTAGCCTATCTTGTAGCAATAAGGCCAACTATCAGCTATCAAGTCTTACGGCTCTTGGTTTCTTTTCTTTACTTTTCTTTTTTTCTTTCCTTTCCTTTTCTTTTCTTCTCCTTCTTTTTGTTTTGTTTTGTTTGTTTGGATTTTTGAGATGGAGTCTAGCTCTGTCACCCAGGCTGGAGTGCAGTGGCGTGATCTCGGCCCACTGCAACCTTCACCTCCGGGATTCAAGCGATTCTTCTGCCTCAGCCTCCCGAGTAGCTGGAACTACAGGCACGCACCACCATGGCTGGCTAATCTTTGTATTTTTAGTAGAGACGGGGTTTAACCATGTTGGTCAGGCTCGTCTCGAACTCCTGACCTCAGGTGATCCACCTGCCTCAGCCTCCCAAAGTGCTGGGATTACAGACGTGAGTCACGGTGCCGAGCCAGGGCTCTTATTTTCTTTCTCACATAGAAACTTCCACACTCTGAACTACCACATCTGCCATACCAGTTATCAAGCTTTCGCTGTCAAGAGTTGATCTGAAGAAAATTCTAATTATTTGCCTTGAAAATCCATTACAAATTAATGTTTTCTAACCCCACGTGCTCTTTCACTGCTCTTCAACAACAATAATAATAATAATAATAAAACCTCTTGTTGAATTTCTACTATGATCACCGAAGCCACTGCAGAATTTTTATACACTCCTCAGTGGTATAATTTAATAAGCATCTTACTCTTGATAGATGACTACATCTACAAACTAGTTGAAAGACTGAGTACATATAATTAGAAAATTCTCTATCTAAACACCTTCCTTCTTCATTGTCTCTATACGATTCTGTAATTTTAAGGCCAACCCCTCATCCCAGGGCAGGACTTCCAATTTACTTTAGAAGCTTCTAGCTCCCCAGATTCCATGTTATCTAACTGCCTTTGATGATGTACAATCAATTCTTTCCTCTCTGACTAAAGTCTTCCATCTTTTTTATTTTTATATAATAAATGACAGTTTCCTCTTGTCCACCTACATTCTTTTCCCAAACTAAAAATAAGCTAACCTATTTATCCTGGAGCTCTTATTTATTAACACACTTATTTGCCCTTATTGCCTTTACTTATTTTCTTTTTATCTTAAAAAATGAAAAGTGTCAGAAAATTACAGAGAAAACTATAGCACCAAGAATTAACAAGTTTGTATTTTTTCATGTTTTTATTTTTAAAAATCTTTACTACTGTAAAGATTTGTTGCCTTACAGACTGCAAGAATTACCTTGGCTAAAGGTCAGCATGTCATATAAAAGCAATCAAATTCTTTTCTGGAATTTCTGTTTCACTCTTAAAATTACTTTGATCTCCAAGTCATCATATCCTGAAACTCTGTTGCTCTAACTTTTCTTTTCTCCACCCCCAAGAGTAGTTCATCAAGTCCTAATGATTTTCCCTTCTCATAATCTTTCACAATGGTTGTTCCATCTGTGGGCAATGCCATCCCCGAGGCCTAAGCCTTATTAATTAATACAGAAGTCATTCAAATATTTTCTTAATGTTATCTAGAGTCTCCTATTTCCAATTATTATTATTATTATTTGAGACGGAGTCTCACTCTGTTTTCCAGGCTGGAGTGCATTGGCACAAGCTCAGCTCACTGCAGACTCCATCTCCTGGGTTCAAACAATTATCCTGCCTAGGCCTCCCGAGTAGCTGGGATTACAGGGGTGCACCACCATGCCCAGCTAATTTTTGTAGTTTTAGTAGAGACAGGGTTTCACCACATTGGCCAGGCTGGTCACAAACTCCTGACCTCAAGTGATCTGCCTGCTTTGGCCTCCCAAAGTGCTGGGATTACAGGCGTGAGCCACTGCACCTGGCCTCCAATTAATTTTTTATACTTTCAGATTTGTCTTCCTGAAATACCACAGTAATGTTTTCCTTTATTTGTTAAAAAAAGTCAAATACACAAAAAATGTGTGTCCATATTATTTCAGCTGATTGTCAAAATTCTCCAAAAGAGAATTGTTCCAGCTACATTGGTAGAAGAGCCCTGTGATCCTGCCAGACTCAACTATTCACCATTCCCTAATAATGCATTTTTCTGTTTCTATATTGTTTACCCTGTATACAATTCAATCTTCTTCATTTCTCTCTTGATATCTACCCATCCTTAAGGTAATTTGGCCTTCTTTACCTTGTTGGCTTTACTGATTTCCCTAGATCTTATTAATATATGACTTAGTTTGAGTCATTTTTATAAGTCCTGTTATATGACACATAGAGACATTTCCTTTTATTAATATTTATTTCTCATGTAATTATTTCTGAAGAGGTGAATTTTCATGGTAAAATTAGCTTAAAATGTTCATCTCTGGGATGATACATTCAATATGCTGAAAGAAAAAGTAAATTTCAGTCAAGAATACTATACCCAGAAAAGCTATACTTCAGAAATTATGGAGAAAAAAAGTATTTTCCAAATGTGCAAAAGCTGAGATAATTCATCACTAGTATACTGGCCTTATAAGAAATGCTCAAGGGAGTCCTATTCTGGAAGCAAAATGACAATAATCACTATCATGAAAACAAGAAAAAGTATAAAACTCATGCTAGAGTATATACACAAAGGAGAAAGATAAAAGAATCAAACTTTAGCACTACAGAAAACCAACAAACCTCAATTTTTTTTTTTTTTTATTATACTTTAAGTTCTAGGGTACATGTGCATAACGTGCAGGTTTGTTACATATGTATACTTGTGCCATGTTGGTGTGCTGCACCCATCAACTTGTCAGCACCCATCAATTCATCATTTATATCATGAATAACTCCCCAATGCAATCCCTCCTCCCTCCCCCCTCCCCATGATAGGCCCCAGTGTGTGATGTTCCCCTTCCCAAGTCCAAGTCATCTCATTCTTCAGTTCCCACCTATGAGTGAGAACATGTGGTGTTTGGTTTTCTCTTCTTGTGACAGTTTGCTAAGAATGATGGTTTCCAGCTGCATCCATGTCCCTACAAAGGACGCAAACTCATCCTTTTTTATGGCTGCATAGTATTCCATGGTGTATATATGCCACATTTTCTTAATCCAGTTTGTCACAGATGGACATTTGGGTTGATTCCAAGTCTTTGCTATTGTGAATAGTGCTGCAATAAACATACGTGTGCATGTGTCTTTGTAGTAGAATAATTTATAATCCTTTGGGTATATACCCAATAGTGGGATGGCTGGGTCATATGGTACATCTAGTTCTAGATCCTTGAGGAATCGCCATACTGTTTTCCATAATGGTTGAACTAGTTTACAATCCCACCAACAGTGTAAAAGTGTTCCTATTTCTCCACATCCTCTCCAACACCTGTTGTTTCCTGATTTTTTAATGATTGCCATTCTAACTGGTGTGAGATGGTATCTCATTGTGGTTTTGATTTGCATTTCTCTGATGGCGAGTGATGATGAGCATTTTTTCATGTGTCTGTTGGCTGTGTGAATGTCTTCTTTTGAGAAATGTCTGTTCATATCCTTTCCCCACTTTTTGATGGGATTGTTTGTTTTTTTCTTGTATATTTGAACAAACTTCAATTATAAACATTAAGAGAGGAAGAAAGGAACAGAGGATGTACAAAACAACCAGAAATCAATTAACAAAATGACAGGAGTAAGCCCTCACCTATCAATAATAACCTTGAATATAAATGATTTAAATTCCTCACTTAAAAGAGACAGACATGCTGAATAAATTAAAGGAAACATGACCCAACTACATGCTGCCTACAAGGAACTCACTTAATACATATAAACTGACAGTGAAGGGATGGAAAAAGATATTCCACACAAAATGAAACCAAAAGTGAGCAGGAGTAGCTGTATTTATATCAGATAAACAGACTTTAAGTCAAAAATTAGAAATATGTAGAAAAGTCTGAAGGGTACTCGGGACATACGGTCAAATACTTCTCAGGTGTGACCAAGAAAACATGTTCAAACAACTTCTTCCATCTATATTAGATAGCCAGGTTGTATTTTCTTTTAGTTTAGGTGTAAATTGTTCCATTTCACCTGTGATGTTAATCTAGGTACAATATGAAGTTAGTTGCCAGATTTTTGCATCTATAATACAATCTTTAAACCTTTTCTTGATTTTGTATCTGTTGCATAAGAGGTCTTTGCCTAAAGGCTTTAGACATAGCAACCCATTAGACTGAAAATATATCAAAGAATTTCCTTCCAATTCTGTAGAATTTCTTTTACTGTGGGCTTCTACCTTGATTGACAACAATTTCTTTGGGTAGCATCATGGCATTAAATATATTAGCTCTCAGTGCACATATTTACTCTTTTATTTTTTAGTAATTTGACATTTCTAGAAATAGCCACACTTTAGTCACTTGAATTGATTTAGCTTCTAGTTAAGGAACTGGATTATGTAAGAGACTGGACTAGTTATAATAGATGAAGTAATACATATTAAATGGTATACTCATTAATGTATGTTAATAGAAGCAATACTATGAATGTATAGTATTGTTTATTCCAACCATATGAATGCAAACTGCTTCTGATCCTTCTTATGGAATGATATAGAAAATAATGCATTATTAGATCAATAGTTGCAAACCATGTATCAAAGATTGCATTACTGTGCTCTAGTAAACAAACCCAATTCAATACAGTAGCTGCAATAAGAGCTGTTACCTAGTTAAGTTGGCAGTAGTCTATGGTTATCTGTGATAACCCATCCACTCTGTGATTGGCCAGATTGATTAATTAAATAGAATGCCCCCCAAAATAATAAAGCTACTGATGAAGACAGAAGCCTGATTAGAAGTTTATGAATTAACAACTCTCTAATGTTTAAATAAGCATGCCATTTGTCTGTTTAGCTTATATACTGCTTGCATTTATTATATGCCACTAATAAAATTATTTGAATTTCCAAAAACATCTCTGTTCTCATCAATTTCCCAATTCACACTCATAATTCCTTGGCTCAAAATTTAATCTTCCATATTTTCATCTAAATTTGCCATTGATATTACATTCACTCAAGTGATCCAATATTTTGAATATTTTATTTCCATAAGTAAAAAAATTATGTATGGGGCATTACTTCTTCCTTATAGGATTAAAATAAACCATTATGTGAGCCATTTAGAATTTCATCAAAAACATTTTTTATATTGGGAAGTAATACAACCACAAATCTCAGCTAAGTGGTAATCTTCCTTGATGTTGAAATTCCATTGTTTCAACATACAGTCCCAAGAACATGAATTTCCATACAGCACTGAATCCTTATCACAAGGAATTGTTGCTGATTCTGCTGGTTGTAGCCCAGCTCCTTTAGTAATTTTTCTCCACTGAACCAAAATGAATAATAAAGTATGTTCTCTGTGCTCCTTAGCTCCCACATATCTCCACCCACCCATCTTCTGTTCCATATCCAAAAAATAAACCTACATACACTTTTAAATATATTATGGTGGATCTAATTTAGAATTCTATACCAGGATGTTAACATATTTATTATTTCTCATAAACATGCTCCAATGCCAAAATTGGCCATTTCTCCTAAAACTGATAAAAAAAAAGGTACTTTCCTTCTGTACATTAACTTAGTATCACTCTTAAAGATTATTTATTACCTGAGATAAAATTATTAAATGTAGTAGGTTTGTATTACAAGTTACAAAGTTATTAAAACACTAAGATATTTTTAAAAATGGTGTACTCCCTCCAACAAGTGAGAATAAAAAAATAGAAAGCTATTTACCATGAGTCAGGAAATTTGAGTCACTTATGTGTGCAAAAATAGATAATCTTCAGTAGTTCAAAGATTTGAGCCACCTGTCAAGGACAGCATTGAGTGACAAGTATTAGGAGCACTTGGTCTTCACAGAATAACATGAAGTGTTAGGAAAGAAATTAACACCATTTCTCTACAAAGTGTTTAGGAGTAGCTGAGAATTTACAAGGCTATAAACTATGAAAAATATCCTGGGGTAACCCTAGCAGGGACAGAATGCTTCCAGTTCATGGGATAATAGCATTCAAATCTGAACAAGTTTCAAAAGAATTACAGATTCCTAAGTCAGCATTGCTCATTTTTCATCTAAAGTGTGCTGCCCTTCCCTATTATTTACTTTTTTTATATACTCTTCTTGTCTTAACAATAAATTTAGCCCTGTTGTATTGAGTCATGAGAGAATAAAACTCATGGCAAAAATCTAAAGTACATTGTCAGTGATAAAGTTAAGCAAATCTCTGACTTCCATGGACAATTTAGTACTAAAATCAACCCAATTAGTCATATTTTCTTTTATACTCCTAGTTGTTTGGTAGAGAACAGATTAAGAACATGTGTGTTTGTGGGAATAAGCTCATCTTCACATTATGAATGATGTAGACCTCATCTCCCTGGAATCCAACACAACTGTGTTTGTTGACCTAGTAAAGATGCACAGTCAGGGTAAGCATGGTTTCTTGTGGATGTCTTTATTTTCCAATACCATACCATGCCAATGAAATTCAATTTCTAGTCTTGGAGATGGGCAGGAATTCACTCTGCATTGCACTGATTCATTTACAGCTTCTCTATAACTGCCTAAGATATTAAAAGGCAGTATGATACTAATATGTTTTTACAACTCAGGATTATATCTATAGTTTTCTAATTTAACATTATAGATTGTTAAATAAAAAATATTCGTGACATTTGTTAAAGATAGCAAGGCAGACTTTATTCAAAGCCCAACAAGGACAATTGGAGGTATATAACCAATGAACAGGGTGGCGGATCAGTGGATGAAAAATTTCTAAGATAAAATATCAAGAATAAGGGGTTTCTGGCTAAACTAACTTGATAAGATCATTGCTGAAGACAGACCAGAGTTATAAGATGTTAAGAAGGGTGGTCAGATACCAAGGGTGGGGGATTTTCTCTAAACATTCTTAGTGGAATTCTTGCTCAAACTGGATTCTGTAAGGACAGGGAGGGAAGCCCAAGGCCCAGGATAATCAAGCAGGAGATTCAGAGGAGCTTGGCTAAAGTTTTGGTTAAAGGAGAGAGTTTTTTGCCAAGATACTCTCAGTCCTTATGTTAGATAGAGAATATTAACACAGTAGAACTAGACTTTGGATTTTGAAGGCAACTTTATTATTTCTGCAACAGAGAATAATCCAAAGAATTAACACCTCCATGGGAGTTAGGGGCCTGATACTCTGTCTTTAAGAATTATAATAGCCCAATGCTCAACAAATACTACTGGGTAAAGAAATATCTGACTGGAACAACATTAATCAGCCACTGTTATTATAACCCAGGATCATCATATTTGCATAGATTGGGAATGTGTTTACTGTCTTGGTTTCAAGGACTTGTCTTATACATGTATCCCAAAAGGGTCTCTTGCAGGGTTGTCTGCAAATCAGCATAGTTTAAATTCTCAAAAATGCCAAAAAGTAGCAATTCTTTTAATCATTTATTAAGATAATCAATAAAAGTGAGCATTTTGTAACAAGAATGGGCGATTAGGAGAAATGCAAACAGGAAAATGGAAAAAATAACCTATAACTAGCAAATGAAAAAAATAGAAGTTCAAAGTTTTAGCTACTTTAATGGAGATGGTCATCATTTATTTTGCCCTCTCAAACATTCTGTATGCCATTATGTAAAAGAAAGTTAAAGCCGTCATATAAGAGAATACCAATCCATTCTTCCCACTTATGGTCAGACACTCAGGTTCTGAATTTCTTACACAGAAATGCTGTAAAGGTTTCTTCAGGTTTAAGAGGTTCAGAAACTGGTAGGGAAAGTGAAAATAATTTAGACTAAATGATTTTTTTATTGCCCCTGTGGGAGGGAAACAAAAATGACTCAACTGTTTTAATAAGGCTTAAGGTTCATTTAAAGAATCTTCATGATTCATCTGCTTTATTTTTTCTGTCATGAAACCACTCAACACTGTTCCCAAAAGAAGAGACAGAAATGATAATAAGAAGGATACCAGCATATAAAGATAATGACTGGTAAAATTAGTTTAAAAAGTTAAACAAGGCATAGCATTCAGACAGTAAATGTTAGTCTTAATGGGTGGTGTGTGTGTGTGCAGAAATTATTTTCATTTTATGGTTATCACATATCTACATATGATGCTTAGCTGAAGTCAAATTCATTTCTCAACTTTCAAGATAATAAGTTGCCTCAGAAATAACCTGCAACTTCTTATAAACATAACCATTGTAAAGTATTTTCAAAGTGGAGAAGTGAAAGTATTCTTTTTTCTCTAGTTCAGTGAGTAGGCTAAAAGTATGTATTTTTTTCATTTGTTTTATTTTTCTTTTTTGGTCATGTTGTTAGACTGGAAATGCTGATTCATTAGCCTCTGATGATTGGTGCTTGCAAAGTGCCTTACTTAACAGTTTGTCTCAACACATTTATTTACAAGCAGGTCACATGGCATGTAGGTGAGATGCTCTGACTTTCACTGTGGCTTCAGAAAGGCTTTGACGGAACACAGTCAGTTCATCCCTTGGCAACAGAGTCTGGCAATGAAAACTCCTGCTCATGGTCCCTTTTTGTTTACCCAGTATTATTCCTGCTCCTTTGAAAAATATTGCTGAAAATGACTGATCCCCATTACCCCTCTGCAATATCTATATTGATTAAACAAACAAAGAAAAAATGGTGAGTAGGCTTTGGCAAAGAAAACACTGGAAATTATTCCACCTCCAGCAAACCTACAAGATAATTATATGTATTTTTGTTTAGGCTGGAGTTTTTTATAATATATTTTTCCAACTTCTGCAGTATTTTTTAATCAGTTTGGACACTCGTCAATAAAATTTCCTAATCCTATCAAAATACCAATGACATTCTTCACAGAAATAGAAAAAAAATTCCTAAAATTCATATGGAACCACAATAGACCCAGAATAGCCAAATAAGTATTGAGCAAAAAGAACAAAGCTAGAGGCATCAATCACATTACCTGACTTCAAATTATACTATATAGTAACCAAAACAGCATGATACTGGCATAAAAAAAAAAAAAAAACACACATAGACCAATGGAAGAAAATAGATAGCCCAAAAATAAATCTACTTATTTATAGTCAATTCTTTTTTGACAAAGTCACCAAGAACATACAGTGGGAAAAGGACAGTTTCTTTAATCAATGGTGCTGGAGAAACTAGTTATCCATATGCAGAAGAATAAAAGGAGACCCTTACCTCTCATCATATATATAGATCTAATCCAAGTGTATTAAAATACCTGAAACTATGAAATTACTAGAAGAAAACATTGGAGAAATGTTTCCAGACATTGACCTAGGCAAAGATTTCTTTAGTAAGTACTCAAAAGCACAATAACCAGAGCAAAAACTTAAAGATGGGATTATATCAAGCTAAAAAGCTTCTGTACAGCAAAGGAAGCAATCAACTAAGTGAAAGACAACCTACAGAATGATAGAAAATATTTTTGTACTATGCATCTGACAAGGGGTTTGTATTTAGAATATATGAGGAACTCAAACAATTCAACAGCAAAACTCCCCAAATAATCCAATGAAAATAGGTAAAAGATATGAATAGACATTTCTCAAAAGATGACATACAAATGGCCAACAGGTTTTTTAAAAAAATGCTCAATGTTGCTAATCATCCATGAAATGCAAAACAAAACCACCAAGAGATATCATCTCACTTTAGTTAAAATGGCCGTCATTAAAAAGACAGGAAGTAACAAATGCTGGTGATGATGTGGAGAAAGGGGAATGCTCGTACACTACAGGCGAGAATGTAAATTAGTACAACCACTATGGAAAACAGTTTGTAAATGACTCAAAAATTTACAAATAGAAATACCATATGATCCAGAAATTCCACTGCTGAGAATATATCCAATAAAGAAGGAAATCAGCATATTGAAGATATACCTGCACTCCCACGTTTTATTGCAGCACGATTCACATTAGCCAAGATACAGAATTAACCTATGTGTCCATTAATGGATGAATAATAGAGAAAATGTGGTACATTGAAATATTATTCTACCATAAAAGAGAATGAAATCTTATTATTTTCAGCAATGTGGGTGGAACTGAAGGACATTATGTTAAGTGAAATAAGCAAGGCACAGAAAGACAAATATTGAATGTTTTCACTCATGTGTGGGAGCTAAACAAATTGATTTCGTGGTGGTAGTGAATAAAATGGTGGTTACCAGAGGCTGGGAAGGGTAGTGGGGGGAGGGGATAAAGAGGGGTTGCTGATGGGTACAAGTATACAGTTAGAGGGAATATGTAGTGTTTGGCAGCACAAAGGTGTGACTATAGTTAAAAATAATTCTATGTACATATCAAAATAACTGGAAGAGTATATTTGAAATAATCCCAACACAAACAAATCATCAGTGTTTGAGGTCTGGTATCCCAATTACCAGATCTGATCATTATACATTGTACCCTTTTATGAAAATATCACATGTATCCCATTGAGATATACAACTGCTATGTATCTATTAAAAAATTAAAAATAAAAAAAAGAGAAAATTTCCACAGTGTGTCATAGTAGCAGTAGATGTAGAAAAAAGGAAAAAGGAAAAGAATTGCTATGTTGTACCCAGGCTAGACCTATGTGTTCCCAATTATCAGAATATCTCCTACCTACTCAAATGTTTTTAATATCCGTTAAAAATAGTTGAAGATCTCCTATTGCTCCTGAGCATAGCAGTGCTATCATTTACCAGTGTTTACTCCAATGAACATGAGCCAGAAATGCCAGATTATTTTTATTTTGTCTGTATTATTTCTCTCATTATTCTCCCTTGCTTTACTGACTTATTCTTATCCCCTGCTATTGTGTTTCACATCTTCAAGCAGGCTCCCATTGAAATCCTCCTGTCCCTTCTCCACCATCACTTCCCAATTTTATCATTCCTCATATTCATCCCAGATTCTTGTTCCTTGTCTCCTTTCCTGGACAACACTAGAGTAAGTAATTGAATTCTAATTATTCTGTTTTAAATTTTCCAGTTCAGAGAATTCACAATTCGAATCCAACCCCTGGGACAGGGAGGGTGGCTGAAGTCTTGTTATGCCAAGTATGGCTTGAGGACCAGCAGCATTCGCATCATATGGGAGATTGGTAGAAATATACAAGCTCAAGTTTTACTACAGACGTACTGAATTAGAATCCATTTACCTGCATTTTAAAAAGATTCCCTATGTAATTGTTTCTGCACATTTTAAAGCATGAGAAACACTGGACTAGACTTAAAGAGTGTAATTGGATTGGTCCTCAAATTTATTTTTAACAGCACATCTTTCTCAGGAAAATAAACAGAGTACATTTACCTCAAAATATGAATGTAGCTGGATGTCACATTGGGAGTTTCCACTGAGGAACGAGGATACAGCACACACAACATTCCAAAGTGTGTCTGCTGTACTAAATTCAAATTTTCAAAGAAAATAAAAGACTGCTAATTTTCTCAAATCCTGAAATCCTCTAAGGGTATTAAAGAGTAGACTTTGAAAAGCAAATTTGTGAGATTTCTCTGGAGGAAGCTGTTGTCATGCTATGATCTCACCCAGTACCCCCATCAATCCCAAGGCAGAGAGTTGGAGATGGCATGATCCCACCTCAATCCTGAAGAGAAAGATTTGAAGGAAGCCAAGACACTCATCTGTGCTTCTTGGGATTTTCAGACTTTAGTGGACTGGACTATCACTACTGAGAAGCAAACCATAAAGTCAGGTCAGATGTGATGGTGAGCTCTTTGGTGACAAAGCAAAGGAAAAGTGACTGTACAGAAATCAGCCTGCCCTCCAAGAGTTTGACAGGAGGAAATAATGAATGCTTCCCTTAGTCCACAAGTAAAATGGAGCCGGAGACAACTTGACTCTGGCCCAAGAAACCCAATAGGGAGGGTAAGGAGACTGCTAAATGTAAATTCCAGAAGTCAGTCAGAAACATCCATTGATTACTTAAAGATGAGTCTACGAAACTCACTGCAGAAAGGGAGAAGACCTATGTATCAAGCACAGCAAAGTTGATTAGACGTACTGTAGTAAGAGAGACCTCATGTAAGGGAGTCTTAGGAAAGGGGAAGTCAGGGGAGAATATTTACAGAATTTTAGAATCTGGGTTTGGTGATTTTAAGGCTGATCTTGTGAAGAAGGGAACTGTTTAACACTGGGCACAGTTGATGACATAAAAGCTTTGGGTTACTTTAGTGGATTCAGTCTTACATTCCCAGAGAAACTATTTCCTGGAGCAAGTAGGTAAACTATGTATTTTTTATTCTCAGTAAGTGGCCTTTTATGACAAAATTTCCTAGGGTTGAGGGGAGATGTGAATGGCAAATTATTGCTAATGGATATGGACTTATTTTAAGAGTGATGAAGATGTTCTGAAATTAGATTGTGTTGATGGTTGCATAACTATGTAAGTATACAACAAACGTTGAATTATACAACATAACAGAATGAATTCTATGGTATGAGATATACATATCAACAAACCTATTATTAAATACATATGTATGTAATAAGTTAGATTATGAGCACGTGTGTGTCTCCAAATGTTTACGTGGTAGCAACTACTGACAGTCACTGGTCAACTCTGAGAGGGCCAGGACATTATAGACCTATCTATTTGTTTTTAAAAAAGAGCATAATAGCTCTAATGTCAACTATGATTTATATTGTGCTGTGTCAGCAGTTAACCTCTGTGGAGGAACAAAAGATTTGCATCAAAGACATAAATACTTTGGAAAATCGAAGCCTTGTATTTATTTTTAAATTTTTAATTTTTGTGGGTACATAGTAAGTATATATATTTGTGGGGAACATTAGATGTTTTGATATAGGGAATCAATGCATAATAATCCCATCATGGGAAATGGAGTATGTATCCCCTCAAGTGTGTAACCTTTGTGTTACAAATAATCCAATTATACTCTTTTACTTACTTTAAAGTGTATAATTAAATTATTTTGACTACAGTCACCTCGTTGTTCTATCAAATACTAGGTACTAATAATAACATCACAGAAAACAGGGTATCCATAACTTCAAGCAGGTATCCTTTCTGTTACAGACAATCAAATTACAATTCTTTAGTTGTTTAAAAATGTACCATTATTATTGATTATAGTCACCTGTTGTGCTATCAAATAGTAGGTCATATTCATTCCTTCTAACTATTTATTTTGAACACATTAACCATACCCACCTGCCTGGCAACCACTCACTACTCTTCCCAGCATCTGGTAATCATTCTTCTACTCTCTGTGTCCATGAGTTCAACTGTTTTTATTTTTAGATCCCACAGATAAGTGAGAACATGTGATGCTTCTCTTTCCATGCTTGATTTATTTCACTTAACATAGTGATCTTCAGTTCTAACCATGTTGCTGCAAATTACAGGATCTCATTTTTTTTTATGGCTGAATAGTAGTTCATTGTGTATATGTACCACATTTTCTTTATCTATTCATCTGTTGTCAGACACTTAGGTTGCATCCAAATCTTGACTATTGCAGACAGTGCTACAACAAACATGAGAATGCAGATATCTCTTAAGTATACCGATTTCCTTTCTTTTGGGTATATACCCAGCAGTCGGATTGCTTGATCATATGGTAGTTCAATTTTCAGTTTTTTGAGGAACCTCCAATTTGTTTTCCATCGTGGTTGTACTAATTTACATTTCCACCAAGAGTATGAAAAGGATCCCTTTTCCCCATGACCTGACCAGCATTTGTTATTGACTGTCTTTTGAATATAAGCAATTTTAACAGTGGTGAGATAATATCTTATTGTAGTTGTGATTTGCATTTCTTTGATGATCAATGATCGTGAGCACCTTTTCATATGCCTTTTTGTCATTTCTATGTCTTTTATTCAGAAATCTCTATTCAAAATTTTGCCCATTTTTCATCAGATTATTATCTCCTATAATACAATCTATTAAATAAGATATTATTCTACTCTTTTTATTTTAATACTATTAGCTCTATTGTTTCCTTTATAAGAAGGCATTTTTTTCTTTTCTTTTCTTTTTTTTTGAGACAGAGTCTCGCTCTGTCACCCAGGCTGGAGTGCAGTGGCGCGATCTTGGCTCACTGCAAGCTCTGCCTCCCGGATTCATGCCATTCTCCTGCCTCAGCCTCCCAAGTAGCTGGGACTACAGGCGCCTGCCACCATGCCCAGCTAATTTTTCGTATTTTTAGTAGAGACAGGGTTTCACCGTGTTAGCCAGGATGGTAAGAAGGCATTTCTTTCAAAAGAACTTAATGACTTAATGGTCCTTAAATTACAAACCACACAGCTAGTAAACAATCCAAACCTCAGGAAACCATGGTGTGAAAAAATGAATTTACAGCAAATCATCCAAAGCCTGGAGCACTGAATCAATATACAGGGAGATAATAGCACTTGACCTCTTCCCAGTTTCCTTTCGTCATGTCCAGTGCTTGTTTATTCTCTGCTAAAGTGTGCTGAGCCATGTTGACAAATACTATCATGGGATGTTTCCATTGTTTATCATGTGGCATAAAGTTTCTTTCAAAATAAAAGCAAGACCCTCTCTGTTGCAGTTCTGGAATGTTTCTCATCACTGGAAGTGTGGGGTCTGCCTTACTCTTTATACCTAATCTCTGCTACATTTTGGGTTGGTATAGGGAAAGTCTCTGGATTCGGTTTGTAGAATCTAAAAGTTTTTAAGACAAAGAGATCATTTGGTTCAATAATTCATATCCAGCTTAAATCTGTTACACAATGGGAGTGGAGGGAAGAAATACGAGGAAGAGTACATTTTATTGTTGCTGCTGCTGCATGAGTCGGGATCTACGAGTATTGTTGTGTTGGGTGCTATGTGCATAAGACAGACACAGTTTCAAATCCCAGCTCTACAATTGACTATTTCTATGATGTCAGTTTCGCAGCTTCCTTAGGCTTCAGTTTACTCACAGACTAAATGTTGTAATTCCTGCCTCTCGGGGTTGTGTAGGGTTAACCGAGATCATGAGTGTACAGCACTTAACATTGTACACGGTACATAGTTACAGGCCATGGTTATTGTTCAGTAAATATTATTTATGATGATGGTCATGATGAAAACCGGTGATAATCGTGTATTGGAGGATCACTGGAAATTTTCTTCATTCCTGATAGACTATGGCATGTTGCTGTTAGCAGGTAAAAAAAAAAAAAAAGGATGTTGCCAAGTAAAAGTGCAAAGATCACTTTATGTGGTCAGACTCCATCCAGTACATATTGTTGGGGTTCAGATTGTTTTTGCTGTGGTTATTAGAGAAGCTTCTGGGGGAAAAGACACTGTATTCCAGTTCAAATTGAGACCCAGTGTGCCTGGGCTTTGAGAAATTTGTTCTGATGACCCACGAGGTATGAGTCACGTTTGTTCTCATGACTAGGCTGGACAAAAGTCATGTGTTGGAATCATGGCTAGACAAGAGGGTGAAAGCATGCAAGGTGTTCTCTGCTCTTAGATTTCTGGGGACAGTGAGAATTTTCTGCTCAGCAGTATAATGAAGGAGGTAGCAAACTGGATAATTCTTCAAAAAGACTGACCTGGAGCTCAAACTTCACAATGAAAACAGCTGTGACGGCTTTATTAGTACTCCTCACATTCCTGAGCCTTACTGTCATCAGTTTCCAGGAGATGTTCCCAACCTGCCTATTTAAATAAAATAAATATGTGCTTATAATCCACAGAACTCTAAACTAACACAGTGGGTCTAATATTTGTGCTAGTGTTACTGTATAGTAACAGAGGTAAATCTGCAGGCAATAAAAGAAAAAAGAAGAGGACGATACTATCAGGGGAATAAGAACAAATGGGTGATACAGGAAAAACTATGCCTCAGAGAAGAAACAATAACTTTTCATGGGAACTGCATGGCATGTAATATAGTGATTTCCTACTCTGATTCTCTTCAGTGGATGCATTTAACATATAGACCTACAAATTTGAACCATAATTCATATCCTGAAGACAGACTTATTCTATTCATTTTCATTCTCAGATGCACCAGGAAGTAGCTCAGCAGCCCCACATCAAGTTATATAATCACAACTCTGTTAAATAACTGATGTTCAACATACGTACAAAGCAAAATAAGTGCTACGGCAAGTGATCAGTGGAAAAGTAGCCACAAGGTGGAACCAGAGGGAAGGTTAGAAGCAACAAGATTCCCCCTAAAGGCTGCCAATTCAATAGGATCTATAGCTACTTGCCAAGATAGCTGATTCAGGTTAACTCTGATTGGTTAAAAATACTTTTTGGATATGGAGATTCAACCAGCTGTAACTCTACCTAATTATTTTTAGCTCATGTCTACATTTTCTCCAAATGATTCTGTTAGGTACATTTCATGTCTTATTGCAATCAAGAAATAATGCCAACAACATTCACTTAGAATACTAATATACTGATACTCCATAAAAAGGACATAAAGTTATTTCAGTCTGACTTGTTTTCAGTGAACCCATAATGTCTCCTTTGTAATCATATTTATTCCATACAAGATTTGGGCAATTTCAGAATCTTTTGCTATAAATTGTTTCCTGGGATTCTCCAACTTCTAGAAAATTATTACAATGTTTCTTTTTCATTTGAATTCTAGAGAGTATATTCGAAGCTCTTTTTGAATTTCTTCTGTAATATCAATTAAGTTGGGCAGTAAATATAGAATTAATTATTATAATAAATATTTAAAATAATCTCCTACCTTTTCTACTCTCATATAGTACAATTTATCCAACCTATTATTGTATTTCGTCTTAGTATATGGAAGTGTTTTGCTGGCCCTAGAAATTGTGAATGATCATCGCATTATGGACACTTTCATAATGAGCTTTGTGAATGAGCATTCCTACTGTGCCTTGTGTAGACTTGCTGGACTACAAGCTCCTTTGGGTCTGTAATATTAGGAAGCTATTCTGAGACTGATGGTTGGAAGGTGAGTAAGAGGGAAATGTGTAGTGTGGTTGCTGAAACTAGTATTCAAAGTATCATAAAATTCCCTAGAGTATTCAACCTGTTGTAATTCATGAATGCAGCAGGAGCATATGGGAAGAGGCCACACTTATGGCCAGATAGGTACAAGCATTGTAGCTCACCGAAAGCTTTTTGCTGAGAACAAAAGATGGAGCTCCACATCTACGGGTAGAAACAAGACAGGAGTAGAGAAATTTAGCAAGAGTCAAGGCCTCATTCAGAGTTTCTTAGCCTGCAGAAATTGGATTGTTTTCAGTGTATTTGGCAGAAGACCTTTTAGTAGAATGGACATAAACAATAAACGTAAGGGATTAGGTGAAATGTCAGTGTATTGGGCATAAAGTGCCAAAAACATACTAAGGTACAGTATTTACACTATCAAGTGACTACTTTCTTTGTTCCATATCCCTATCCTGGTATACCTTCTCTCCAGGTCCCTGAACCCCTCCATTTGGACACAGCAGCATTCAGACATATTGGGCTATGCCAGGTGTACATTCATGTACTCATAGGCCTAGCACACATGCCTATCCACAAATACACATAACTCTTCCTAGACATTTAAAGATAAGCCAGCCATATATACCCATTAAAGAAATTATATGCACATAAATATATATACCCATAGTCATGTCACACAGGCATGCTAATATGAACACAGAAATTTACAATCAATCACCACATACATCTGCAACATATATTTATCAATTTGGCTTAAGGCAGACTTTTGCTACTTGTGTGGGTAGATTTCTATGTTCTCTGAAGTTTGCTTAACTTTGGCTCAGATCTGAGCAATGTGCCTCCAAAAGAAAAGTGATTTGCTCTATCTACAGTTGGGTAAACTCTTACGAAGCGTGATGATTTTAGATAAATGCTGCCATTTCCTACGTATAATTGATACACTTGTGAAAGAGTTTTGATTTGTATTCTGTTATCCATTTTGTTTTCTAGAAACACGCTGTTTAAATAACTATATAATAAATTCGAGCAACATGAAAAAATATTTTTGCCCCAGAAATAGATTATTTGTGTGATATTTTAAGAAAATGTATTCATTCTACTTGGAATAGTAATGTCACCAGGGATAATATGGTGATGGGAGAGTTCCAGTTTCATTTTTGACAGAGTAACTTATTTCAAAACTCTACCATTGAGCATAGCTATAAAAGCTAAGCAAAATATAAAAGAACAGCTATGTAAAAGCATCAGAAAGCAATAAAAGAAGTGAGAACTTGTGAGGCCAAGGTCCTGTGAGTAATAAAATACATTGAGATTGACCAAATATTTTCTGTTTCTCTCCCTTTAGAGTCAATTTTTTATGAATAAATAAACAAAACTTGCTGGAGTTTCTTCTTTGGGATTGAAGCACAACATTCAAGAAGTTGACCTAGTTGACATATACAACACTGTGTTCCATAATTATAATATATACTCTTTTCTAGTGTACTTGGAAAGTTATCAATATTAACCATATTATGGACCATGAAACAAGCTTTGACACAATTTAAAGGAGATGATGTTTATTGCAGAGAGTAGAATTAAATTAAAAATCAGTATCAAAATGATAAACAGAAAAATTCCTTAATATTTGATATTAAACTGTATAGTTATAACTAAATTGTATCAAACAAGTAATCACAATGGATATTTTAAGTTGCTGTGAAATAAGTGGTAACATAGTTGGCATATAAAAATATGACATGCAACTAAAGACATTAATAAATAAAAATTTATAGACTCAAGTATAAATATTAGAAAATAAGACTGAAAATTAACAATCTACATATTTAGATGAGGACAGGAAATTAAACCCAAAGAATTGGAAGAAAAAATAATGATACATGCAGAAATCCAATAAATAAGAAACAACTATAAAATGAAATGCCGGGCGCGGTGGCTCAAGCCTGTAATCCCAGCACTTCGGGAGGCCGAGACGGGCAGATCACTAGGTCAGGAGATCGAGACCATCCTGGCTAACACGGTGAAACCCCGTCTCTACTAAAAAATACAAAAAAAAAAAAAACTAGCCGGGCGAGGTGGCGGGCGCCTGTAGTCCCAGCTACTCGGGAGGCTGAGGCAGGAGAATGGCGTGAACCCGGGAGGCGGAGCTTGCAGTGAGCTGAGATCCGGCCACTGCACTCCAGCCTGGGCGGCAGAGCAAGACTCCGTCTCAAAAAAAATAAAATAAAATAAAATAAACAAAACCAAAGTTGGTTTTTTAAAAAATAACATTAGGTCCAGTGCAGTGGCTCAAGCCTGGAATCCCAGCACTTTGGGAGGCCAATGCGGGTGGACCACAAGGTCAAGAGATCAAGACCATCCTGGCCAACATGGTGAAACCCTATCTCTACTAAAAATACAAAAATTAGCTGGGCGTAGTGGTGCATGCCTTCAGTCCCAGCTACTAGGGAGGCTGAAGAGGGAGAATTGCTTGAACCCGGGAGGTGGAGATTGCAGTGAGCTGAAATTACGCCACTACACTCTAGCCTGGCGACAGAGTGAAACTCCATCAAAAAAAAAAAAAAAAATTAATCACAGAGAGGAGGTATAAATAATAAGTATAAAGATTAAAAAGAAGACATTACTACAGATTTTATTGATATTAAGTGATTACAGGAAGATATAAGCAATGTTATGACAGTAACTTAACAATTCAAATAAGGAAATTCTTAACATAATTTAACAAAAAGGAATAAGAATAAAGGGAAAGTCAATTTTTTCTATATGTAATAAATATGTCTGTAATTCAAAACCCACTCTCAAAGCAAATTCTGAGTTCAATTGGCTTCACCAGTAATTTCTTTCCAAATACATAAGGAACAAATTAAACGCCACCAATATTATATAAACTCCTCCAGAAAGTAAGCAAGATTTCCGAAGTTCTACAAAGCCAACATAACTCAAAGTCAAAATCTGATAGTGGCACTACAAAATGATAATTACCTCCCAAACTCATTCATGAACATAGATGCTGAAAAACTAAATAATATGGATTTGATTTTTTAAATATATTGTTTAGTTTTTCTGCACCTGTGTTTATAAATGTAGATGGTGGAACTCCCTGGTGACTTCACCTTCCAGATCATTGCAAATAGCTTGCTGAAGAAGGCTCCAAACTTTTCTATACAAATCCAAAATGTTCTGCAATTTTTTCATGCAACATACCTCTGTCATTTTTCCATGTCAGTATGTACAGATCTACCTTATGCATATTAATGTCTTTAATTTGGATTTGGATATTATTTATCTCTTCTACTGATGGATATTTTGGCTGCCCTCAATCTTCCACTGTTAAAAACAATGTTATAATAAACATTCTTGTATATGTCATTTTGTAAATAGGAGAAAATAATCTTCAGATTAAATTACTTGAGGTAGAAACATACAGTAAACTAGAATTAATCTTCCTAAAAATTATTTTAGTATCTCCTCTGTAGGTTTTATTACTCCCACCTCCGATCTTTAAGGATTTTTTCTGACCATGGCTTTGTCAAACTGTCTATAAGACATTTTAACATCTTGCTAACCCTTTCCAATTGTACTTTTAATTATAACCTTCACATGAGTCAAGTTCACAAACTTGCCTGATCTCAAGCTGCGTCTTCACAGAGTTACTGATAAAAATATTTTAAGCCTTTGCTATTGTGAATAGTGCCGCAATAAACATACGTGTGCATGTGTCTTTGTAGTAGAATAATTTATAATCCTTTGGGTATATACCCAGTAGTGGGATGGCTGGGTCATATGGTACATCTAGTTCTAGATCCTTGAGGAATCGCCATACTGTTTTCCATAATAGTTGAACTAGTTTACAATCCCACCAACAGTGTAAAAGTGTTCCTATTTCTCCACATCCTCTCCAACACTTGTTGTTTCCTGATTTTTTAATGATGGCCATTCTAACTGGTGTGAGGTGGAATCAACCCAAATGTCCATCTGTGACAGACTGGATTAAGAAAATGTGGCACATATACACCATGGAATACTATGCAGCCATAAAAAAGGATGAGTTTGCGTCCTTTGTAGGGACATGGATGCAGCTGGAAACCATCATTCTTAGCAAACTATCACAAGAAGAGAAAACCAAACACCGCATGTTCTCACTCATAGGTGGGAACTGAACAATGAGATCACTTGGACTCGGGAAGGGGAACATCACACACTGGGCGTATCATGGGGAGGGGGGAGGGGGGAGGGATTGCATTGGGGAGTTATACCTGATATAAATGACGAATTGATGGGTGCTGACGAGTTGATGGGTGCAGCACACCAACATTGCACAAGTATACATATGTAACAAACCTGCACGTTATGCACATGTACCCTAGAACTTAAAGTATATTAAAAAAATAAAAATAAAAAAAAAAAATATTTTAAGCATCAACCACAGAATTACTATCAAAGTCAATAAAACTGTTTTTCTAACTTTTATGCTAAATACGGACATTAGTCTTGCTGGATATGGCTTAAAATGTGAATTTTTCTGCTCTAGATTATTGCTTAGGCTATTGAACATTAAATCATTAATTTTATTCATTTATTAAATAATTCTCTTAGTGCACATTTTTTTTTTTCATGAAGGCACTATTTCCAGCAAAGATCTAACCTACAATTCCAGGAATTTCAATCAGAAGACGGAGGAAATAAAATCCAAAATACAAAAATTTAAATATTTGCTTAATATTGGGAATTTTACGTTCAATGACAATTTAATCACCTTATTAAATAATCATCTTATTTAATATTGCATTTAAATAAAACACTTTGATTATGATATCAAAGTTTTGTGGCCATATTTTTCTCTGTCCTTACCCTTGGTAGGAGAGTCTTCCCATATGCCTGGCACAGCCTTTCTTGCAGAGTCCATTCCTCTAAATTGTTGCTATATCCTAATTCAGTGTTTTCTACACACAAACATTAATTTATTTCTTATGGGCGACCTCCTTAAATAGTTTCTTTGAAAAAAAACTTAAGGGAAAATACAGGCAGATATGTCTCCCTTATCAAAAACAAGAGGACACTGACTTTTTTGCACATTTCATTGTACTTTATTTATTAAAATGTTAGTTGTGAAAACTGTCAGAACTCTAATATGCTGGTTCCAAAATTAGCAGAACAGTACCATGAAGCACTAAGGTTTTCAAAGAGCCAGGGAAATAATAGCCCAAATAAAAAAGAACAGACCTTTATTTTGGTAATGTGTAAGTCCCTTGCCTATTACACGTGGGAAATATTTTTCACTTTACTTATCTTTTGTCTTTGTCTTTTTGTTTAGTTTTACTCCTGATAAGTTTTAAGTTCATAAGGAGTAAAATTAACCTCTTTTTATCATGAAATGCATAACATACATACAGAAAAATACAAGATATAGAAATGGACAACTTAACAGTTTGTCCCAAACTGATCACCAATGTCTGTTAACAGCACCAGGAAGCTCTCTTGTACCCTATTCCAGTCAATATTCCATCTCTCCCTCTCCTGTAATGGCCAGCCTCAGCCTGATGTTGGTAATAATAGTAGTTTTTTTCCCCTCATTGTTTTGCTGCTTAAATGTACATTGCCAACATTAATTATACCTTTATACCTGCCTTAAACAATTTTATTTAAATAAATCAGACAGTATTTGTGTCTAATACATTTTGTTCAACATCATGAGACATCCATGTTGATTAATGGAGACCATTCACTTCCTTTTTTCATACTGTTCAATTGTGTTACTACACCATACTTGATTTAGCCATTAGGTCATTTTCATTGATTTGTTCCTATATTAATAGTGCCATGAACATTCATATATATGTTTACTGTTGTACATGTACAATGTCTTGATTGTTTTGGCCTTTTATATTTCTATATAAATTTTAGAAACATACTTTCAGGTTTTATTAGAAAATGTATATACTTTTGGATCACATCATATCAGTAGATCAGTTTGAAGAGAGCTAACATCTTTAGAACGAGTCTTCTAATTCATTAATGGGGCATGTCCCCCTACTTATTTATGTCTTAAATTATATCTATAACATATTATAGTTTCCTCCACAGGATTCTTGCAAATATTTTGTTATATTTAGTCTTATTTTATATTTTTTGCAAAAATAATTATCGTACTGCAAATTTTAACAATTTTATTTCCTGGTTGTGTGTTACTTGTTCACAGAAATGTAATTATTTCTTTTCTTTGTTGTTGTTCATTATTTTTTGAAACGGAGTATCGCTCTGTCACAAGGCTACAGTGCAGAGACGCTATCTTGGCTCACTGTAACCTCCGCCTCCTGGGTTCAAGCAATTTTCCTGCCTTAGCCTCCTGAGTAACTGGGATTACAGGCTCTCGCCACTATGCCCAACTAATTTTTGTATTTTTAGTAGAGATGGGCTTTCACCATGTTGGTCAGGCTGGTCTCAAACTCCTGACCTCATGATCTGCCTGTCTTGGCCTCCTAGTGCATGTGCCACCGTGCCTGGCCAGAAATGTAATTACTTCTTATATGGTGTAAGCTATACTATATAAATATTAATAAATAGTATATGAATATTAATTAATCTTGAGAAATTCGCTTTTTTATTAAATTTCATAATTTATCTATAGATTGTTCTTTATTTTGATATAAATAGTTATATTATTGAAAAAGAGTAATTTTTTTTCTATGAAATCCTTACAACATTTATTTTTTTGGTTTTGTTTTACTGTCAAGGACTTTGGTACAACGTTGAATGGAAGTGGTGACAGTGAATATCCTTGCCTTGTCTTTTCCTCAAAGGAAAGCTTTCAACACTTCACCATTAAGTATGACATGTATGTAAGTTTTCAGTAGCTACTATTTTTCAGATTAAACAAAGTTTCCTTTGCTTTATTTTTAATTGATAAAACTTTATAAAAATCTTGATCAATTCTTAAATTTATCAAATGTTTTTTCTGTATTTATTGAGATGATACTAAACATTTTTTCTTCTATGATTTCTGTTAACATAGAAATTCCACTGATGGGTTTTCAATATTAAACTAATATTAAACCAATATTGCATTTTTAAACGGTGCTCAGAAAGAACTCCCCAACTCCAAGATGACAGTTTTCAGAGGCAGACTATCCATTTTTGCCGTACCTGCATTGTTTCTTCTTCTTCACTTCCTCCTTCTCCTCCTTTTCTACCGCTGCTGTTTTTATAGTGTTTGATTCCTCTAGATTTGTTTGATGTAAAGAGTGAGGAAGGAAATAAGCTTGTTGTTCCAACCCATTTATTCATTAATGTATCTTTTCCCCATTATTTGACATAAAACTTTTATAATACGGTGGATTCCTATATACACATAGCTCTATTATTGGACTATAGTTTGTATAGTTCTTCATTGTAATATGTGGTTGCATTAATACATCTTCATACCAGTACTCTTATCAAAGAAGTGAGGGAATACCTATTGAGTGGGCAATCATTACCTATGCATCCTTGGTAGGCAGTTTCTTACTATCACCCTTCTTCCTTTGAAACTGAAAGAAATTATAGCCTGTAAGTAATAAGGAAACAGAAATTCAGTCTCATCACATAGGTATGTTTTCCTTTGATAGTTTATTAAATTAATTTAGCTTAATTTCTTAACATATAATTTGTTGTCAATTTTAGTGGATTCAAGAAAGGGAAAAAACCTACAGAATAATGTAAAATGATATAAAATGTAAAATGATGTTAAAAATACTAGGAATGTTTTGTTTATCTTACGGAGATTTGAGATTTCATATAGGAAACTGATTTTTCCTGAGTGACGATATCATAGGGAAATTTTCTTTTTAGGGGATGATTATTTTAATGCAACTTATTGTAGTTATTGATTGAACACTGTTATCATTAACATGCCACTTAAGAATCCATTTGAAATAAATTGATAGCGTTTATCTACCTTTGAACATAGGAAACTCATGTTACCAAAGCTAGTGTTAGCTAGTGTTATTACCTTTATATATATAAAGCTAATGTATATATATATATATATATATACTCTATAAACAGATATATATACACACACACGGATATGTATACACACATATATATACACAAGGATATATATATACACCCTTGTATTCTCTATAACACATATCTGCTTATAGAGAGTACAAGGAATAATATAATTGAATTGTTGACAGGTGGTGCCTAGGCTGATAATGGTGGATGAATGATTTCACTCTATTTTACCTGAAAACAGAATAAAGAAAAATAAAAGTCTCTGTGAATTTTTATATAATATTATTTTGAAATTATATTATGTTGTGCAATTTTAATTGACAAAAATCCTAAACTCAGACCATATTATGTATTTCATTACTATGATTTTCAATTAATGGACAAAGATGAAAGGTTCAAAACTAGCACTAGTATCCCTTTTGGAGGTTTCGTCGTGTTTCTTCATTATTATTATTAACATTTATTTTAGGTTCAGGGGTACATGTGCAGGTTTGTCATATAGGTAAGTTGTGTGTCATAGGGGTTTGGTGTACAGATTATTTCATTACTCAGGTAATAAACATAGTACCCAATAGGTCATTTTTCAATCTTTACTCTCCTCCCACCCTCCACCCTCCACCCTCAAGTAGGCCCTAGTGCCTGTCGTTCCCTTCTTTGTGTCCATGTGTCCCCAATCTTTAGCTTATAACGAGAACATGTGGTATTTGGTTTCCTGTTCTTGCACTAGTTTATACATATATATATATATATATATGTATATATATATGTATATATATAATACATTTATATATATAATTTATATATAATACATAATACGTGTGTATATATATATAATACAATTTTATATATATATATATAAAATACATTTAGGTTGATTCCATGTCTTTGTTATTGCAAATAGTGCTGCAATGAACATACGCATGCATGTGTCTTTACGGTAGAACAGTTTATATTCTTTTGGGTATATACCCAATAAAGGAATTACTAGATCAAATGGTACTTCTGTTTTACGTTCTTTGAAAAATTGCCAACTGTTTCCAAAATGGTTGGGTTGATTTACCTTCCTGTCAGCATTATATTGGTGTTCCTTTTCTCCACAACCTCACCAGCATCTGTTATTTTTTGACTTTTTCATAATAGCCATTCTGACTGATGTGAGATGGTATCTCATGGTGGTCATGATTTGCATCTCTGATGCAAATGATGATTAATGATGTTAAGCATTTTTTTCATATGCTTGTTGGCCAAATATATGTCTTCTTTAGAACAGTGTCTGTTCATGTACTTTGCCTACTTTTTGAAAGTTTTTATTATGTGCTGTTGAAAAAAAAAATTAATGTCTTCTTTTTTTCAAAGAACATAATCTAAGCATATATAGTTAATTCATTCAATATTTTTAACAATATTTAAGAAGTAGTAAATATTGAAAATACCAACAGAAACCAAAACATCCATAATATATTTAGGTTTCTTCTTTGGAGATCACAATTTTATGTAAACTATATTCAATTGTTCATCTTAGGAATAAGTCATTTTCTGTTACCAGCTGAAAGGAATGATTATTCCCCAGGCACTTCCAATCTTTGTAGCTAGTCATAAAAGATCTCCATTACTTTGATGCTTCAAAATCAGCAAAGTCTTCCCACTTAGTGAGTAGTGTTTGCTAAAGTAAAAGAACAGACTCTTGTGCAGTGTTTCTGTCTCTCATATGCCTTCCTTTAAAAACTTTAAAGTAATTTAAACTTGTAAGTATGTGACAAAAATTCAAAATCTAAACGTTTTTAAAATTAAAAATGAAGCCTTACTTCTTGATCTCAGGCTTTCTTTTAAAAAGTAACATTGTTGATACATTTTTTTACAAATCCTACACTATGTATCTTTTATTAATTTTTGGTAAACTTTTTATTGAAATGTGAAATACATAAAGAAAGGTACACAGATGTAGAGTGTATATCTCGATGGATTGTCACAATGTGAGTACACTCGTGCTACTTGTGCATAAATATCTCCCACTGCACTTACGCCTTTTAAAGAGCCTAGAGAAAAATATTTTACAGTTCTTTACCAATGCTTCAAAACTTAACCCCCTCTAGCTGGCCACCCCAGAAATCTTGGTCTTTTGAACATAAGAATTAACTCGGCCGGGCGCGGTGGCTCAAGCCTGTAATCCCAGCACTTTGGGAGGCCGAGACGGGCGGATCACGAGGTCAG
>NW_012118688.1:695804-727557 GCF_000951035.1 Colobus angolensis palliatus
TGAGATTTGGCCACTGCACTCCAGCCTGGGCGACAGAGCAAGACTCCATCTCAAAAAAAAAAAAAAAAAGAGTTAACTCCCCACATGGCAACCTTCTTCTATTTCTGCAATTTTTGCCAGATCATGTACCCACATATAGAGTTTAGAAGGCCAATAGATGGAAATTTTTTCTTCTCTCCTAACTTCAGAATCAATTGAGAGAGATGCACATACAGACACACAGAGTATAAATTGCATTATTGGGTAAAAGCTCTATTGCAGCATAGCTTAGATTTGTTGCAACAACAGAAGTGGACAACTCCAGGAAAGATGAGTAAGACAACAATGCTTGGATATGTAATCATTGACTTTAATAATACACCACCCCTAAGTTGGATTAGACTCCATACATCGAAGCTATCTCATTTCAGGGATAGAACTTATCTGATAAACTTACTGCATAATGAGAAGCAGTTCAGAGTAACCTCTATGAGGCCAGGCATAAAAAGAGGCCAAAGAGGTGCCGGGTAATTTGAGCGTGCTCAAGTATCTAGTTTGTGTATAAAGTAAGTCACTTCTTCCACATACTCCATACCTTGCCCCAGCCCCAGGACAGACATGGAGAGAGGATGCAGAGGAACCTGAAAAGTTCTTCCCATGATTTTATCTTCCTGGAGACTAGAGTAGAAATTCCCTTTTTGCGTGTGAAAATAAGGAGTGGAGAAAAAGTTAAAATGAACTAATATGCTAGCAATTTAATTTCTTCTAATTTATAATTAAAATAGCTATCATGAAGCCAAAAAGAAAAGAAAAGTCTCATTAAAACATCAAGAAGTAAGACTGGCAGCTGAACTAGTTTCAGAATATGGGAAGAATTTCATTTAGGTAGAATACAAGAAAACTTAAATGAGAACCCCAGTTCTTTGTGACTGCAACAAATGTTTGCCATATAAGCAATGTTAGGGGCACGATAGCATTTTAATACAGGCAAGGTTCATTTTATTGCATTTTTATTTATTATGCTTTCCAGATATTGTGACTTTTACAAATTGAAGGTGTGTGGCAATCCTACCTATATTTAGCAATTACAGCGACATTACTATTGCAACAGTATGAGCTCACTTTGTGTCTCTGTCACGTTTTTCTAATTCTCACAATATTTTAAACTTTTAATTATTATTATATCTGATATGGTGATCTGTGATCAGTGATTTTTTATATGCTTATTATAATTGTTTTGAGATGCCATAAACTGTGCTTATATAAGACAGTAAACTGAATTGGTAAATACTGTGTGTTCTGACTACTTCACCGATTGGTTGTTTCCCCATCTGTCTCCCTCTCCTTGGACATCTCTATTCAATGAGACACAACAGTACTGAAATTAGGACTATTAATAACCCTCCATTGGCTTCTAAGTGTTCAAGCAAAAGGAACAATCACCTGTATCTCACTTTAAATCAAAAACTAGAAATGATTAAGCCTAATGAGAAAGGCATGTCAAAAGCGAAAACAGACTGAAAGCCAGGCCTTGTGTGCCAAACAGTTAGCCAAGCTGTGGATGCAAAGGAAAGTTGTTCAAGGAAATTAAAAATGCTACTCCAGTAAACACACAAATAATTTTAAAAAGTGAAACAAACTTAATGCTGATGTGGAGAAAGTTTGGGTGGTCAGGATAGAAGATCAAACCAGTCACAATATTCCCTTAATCCAAAGCCTAGTCCAGAGAAAGGCCCTTCCTATCATCAATTCTGTGAAGGCTTAGAGAGGTGACATAGCTGTAGAAGAAAAGATTGAAGCCAGCAGAAGTTGGTTCACAAGGTTTACGGAAAGAAATTGCCTCCATAACAAAAAAAGTGCAAGGTGAAGCAGCAAGTGCTGATATAGAAGCTCCAGCAAGTTATACAGAAAACCAAGCTAAGATCTAAGCTAATGAAAGTGGCTACACTAAACAACAAAATGTTGATGTAGATGAAATAGCCGTCTATTGGAAAAAGATGCCATCTAGGGCTTTCATATTTAGAGAGGAGTCAATGCCTGACTTCAAAGCTTCAAAGGACAGACTGACTCTCTTGTTAGGGACTAATGAAGCTGGTAATTTTAAGTTGAAGCCAGTGCTCATTCACCATTCTGAAAAACCTAGGGTTCCTAAGAATTATGCTGAGGGAGGCAGCAAAATGGTCAACTAGATGCAGCCAGAAAGACCATCTGCTACCAAAGTACCAGGACATCAGGAAGACCAGCGCACTTCTAGCAGATCTTCAGAAGGAAGGCATTGAGAGTAGATGGAGGGGAGATGTGGATGCTGGACTGAAGGAGAAGGAAGCTGGTAACTCTGAAGGGGGCTACCCTACACCAGGACTCACTCCTAGCCCCCAGTGACTCCTGAGGAAGGGGTGTGTTGAACAGGAAAGGTGCAACCTGCTCTCGTCATGTGCCTAAGGAATCCTGGCAGAAGTAGACCTCATGACCACAAAGGACACTTGAGGTGGCAGGGATTGCTGCTTAGAAAAGTGGTAGGGACAGAACTTCAGCCAGTGCAGAGCCCAGAGGGTTTGGTGCAAAGCATCTGTAGTGGAGGACCTCCAAGGATACTCATTTCCTGAACTTGACTTGCTCTTATAGGACACTTTAGTCCTAGGGGAATTGTCAGACCTGAACTCTGTAAGGAGGTCTTGCCCATGAGATGGACCAGTCTGACCTGAGCACCCTTCAGTCAGTTTGCCTCTGCCAAGGCCCCAGCCTGGCTGTACCAGATTGCAGTGCAGCCTCGGGTCCCCCTGGGGACCTGCATCATAGCTCCTGCACTGGCAGATGACACCTGACAGAGAGCTCCAGCTGAGAGGCCCCCGCTGACACACACCAGCCCATCTATACCTTCCCCAAACTGCAGCCTCCCCTGTGCCACTTTGCTTGCACAAACTCACCCACTGCCACCCTCTACATTGCTTTGCTGGTTCATGTGTGCATGGGTAGACCTTGCCTCCCCTTCTCTGCCAAGACAACTGTGCACGTGCACCCTGTTATTTCACTGCTGCTGGCATAAGTGCACCACCCCACCCCACCCCACCCCCTACAGCACAGCCACTGCTATCAGAGGATTGGCAGGAACAGAGTCCAACAGGCTCACCCCAACCAGCACCCCACCCCTGTATTGACACTGCCACCGGTGCAAAATTAACTACAGAAAACAGTGAACCTGCCCCACCCTGACTGGCAGTGGACACCACTGCCCAGATGAAAATGTACAGAGGGCACACATAGTGCCCAGCAGTGCTCCACCCTTGTGCTAACACCACTACAGGTACAAACAAATACACAGTTGCCAGCAGAGCCCACAGCACAACCCAAGCTATGCTGCTGATACAGGAGCTAGAAAGAAATTATTCAGGCAGATAGTGAGGGTAAGAGAGTCCTTGGCAAGGTTTTCTTTTAATAAAAAGAAGCCCCAAAATCATTTCTTTTCTAACAAAAAGCAGCCTGAAGTATCAAGCTTCAAGTATAGATAAGCAAGCCAAAAGCTTGCAGAGCTAAATGCCGGCCGCTGTGCCAATAGAAAATAAAAATACCTGGAAGCCAGGTATATTCAACACGGAGGTTCCCTCTTCCCTTTTCTTTGTCAACCATCTGTGCAGTAAAGAGGCAGGCAGCATGACACCAGCCAGGGAGAGAAACCATTTGCATAATAAAATATTAGGGTGGGGCGGCCAGCTTCTCTGCACACTATGTAAATGGTACACCTGGTCAAACCAATCTTTCAGGTCCTATGTAAATCAGACACCGCCTCTTCAAGCTCATCTATGAAACCCCATGCATTTCACCACAGACCTGGAAGCCCCACTCAGGAATCCCTCTCTCTCTGCAGGAGAGAGTTCTTCTCTTTTCTCTTTTCTTTCACCTATTAAACCTCCGCTCCTAAGCTCACTTGTTGTGTGTCCACGTCCTCAGTGTCCTTGGTGTGAGATGACAAACCTCAGGTATTTACCCCAGACAGCAATGCTGCCTCACTGCCACCACTGTTGCTGTGACCACCAGCATAGAGGCAGGCACCCCAGAACCCAGTAGCACCATGTTGCCTCGCCACACTGCTGCTGCTGCTGGCACATGTGAATGAGCATGAATCTCACTGCCACTGCCCGACAAAGTGCTTTAACTGGCACCACCCAATGAAGCACTCAGCGCCTTCATTGCAGTAGGTCCGTAACATCAAGAAGCCAGAGAACAAAGCTGGGACTCAGTAACATTTCCTCAGAGTTAGAGCACACAATCCAGAAACCTGAGCTGAGTCTTGCCACCTAAAATCTTACAGAAACAAAACCAGTCGACTGAACCCACCTTATCCCACAATCCAATCCCCAAGGTCATCAAATAGCCTAAAACAAACAAAAAAACACCCAAAGGACAGCAACTTTAAAGACTGAGAGAACATCAGCCCACAAAAATTAGAAGAAACCAGTGCCAGAACTCTGACAACTCAAAAAGCCAGATGGTCTTATTTCCACCAATCAACCACACTAGTTGTCCAGCAGGCGTTCTTAAATGAGTTGAAATGGCTGAAATGACAGAAACAGAATTCAGAATATGGATAGAAATGATCAAGAATCAGGAGAATGCTGAAACCCAATCAAAGGAAGCTAGGAATCACAATAGAACAATACAGGAGCATACAGACAAAATAGCTAGTACAGAAAAAATGTAACAGACTGATAGAGCTTAAAAACACACTATAAAAGTTGCATAATGGAAGTGCAAGTATTAACAGCAGAATAGACCAAGCTGGGGAATCTCAGAGCTTGAAGATAGGCTTATTGAAACAAGATAGACAACAATAAAGAAAAAAAAATAAAAAGGAACAAGCAAAACCTAAAAGAAATACAGGATTACATAAAAAGACCAAATGTATGACACAATTTCCTCTCTGAAAGAGATGGAGAGAATGGAAGCAATTTGGAAAACATATTTCAGGATATCATTCATGAGAACATCCTCAACCTAGCTAAAGAGACCAACATTCAAATATAGGAAATGCACAGAACCCCCACAAGATACTTCAGAAGAAGACCACACCCAAGACAAATAATAATCAGATTCTCCAAGGTTGAAATGAAAAAAAAAAAAAAAAATGTTGGCTGGAGGCAGTGGCTCATACCTGTAATCCCAGCACTTTGGGAGGCCGAGGCAGGTGGATCACAAGGTCAGGAGACAGAGACCAGCCTGGCCAACCTAGTGAAACCCTGTCTCTACTAAGACTACAAAAATTACCCAGGAATGGTGGCACATGCCTGTAGTCCCAGCTACTTGGGAGGCTGAGGCAGGAGAATCACTGGAACCCAGGAGATGGAGGTTGTGGTGAGCCAAGATCGCACCACTGCACTCCAGCCTGGGCAACAGAGTGAGACTCTGTCTCTCTGTCTCAAAAAAAAAAAAAAACAAAAAACAAAAAAAAACAAAAAAGGAAAAAATGTTAAAAGCAGCTAGAGAGAAAGAACAGGTCACCTACAAAGGGAACCTCATCATATCAATGGCAGAACTCTTAGGAGAAACCCTTCATGTTGGGGGGCCTATATTAAACATATCAAAAGAAAAAAATTCCAACCAAGAATTTCCTATCCGGCCAAACTAAGCCTCATAAACAAAGCAAAATAAGAGCCTTTTCAGAGAAACAAAAGCTGAAGGAACTTGTTTCCATGAGACTTGCCAAACAAGAGCTCCTGAAATAAGCACTGAATATAAAAAGGAAAGACTGTTACTGCATTAGTCCATTCCCACACTGCTAATAAAGACATACTCAAGACTGGGCAATTTATAAAGGAAAGAAGTTTCATTGACTCACAGTTCAGCACGGCTGGGGAGGCGTCAGGAAACTTACAATCATTGCAGAAGGGGAAGCAAACACATCCTTTTCCACATGATGGCAGGAAGGAGAAGTGCAGAGTGAAAGGGGGCAAAGACCCTTATAAAACCATCAGATCTCATGAGAACTCACTCACTATCACAAGAACAGGATGGGGGAATATTCCCATGATCCAATCACCTCGCATCAGGTCCCTACCCCAACACGGGGGGATTACAATTCAGATTATATTTCAAAATGAGATTTGGAGTGGGGAACGCAGAGCCAGACCATATCAGTTAGCATCCACTAGAAAAACACACATACACAGACAAATGACACTATAAAGTGACCGCACAAACAAGACTGCATAATAACTGACTAACATCCTGATGACAGAATCAAATCCACACATAACAATACTAACCTTGAATGCAAATGGATTGAATGCATTCAATTAAATTAAATCCAATTAAAAAGCCCAGAGTGACAAGCTGGATAAAGAAGAAAGATCCCGTGGAACGCGGTCTTCAAGAGACTCATCTCTCACAGGCTCAAAATAAAGGGATGGAAAAAATCTACCAAAGAGATGGAAAACACAACAAAGCAGAGGTTGCAGTCCTAATTTTAGGGAAAAAATTAGATTTAAACTGACAAAGATGATAAAAGAGAAAGAAGGACATGAAACGAAGAGAAAGAAGGACATGAATTGAAAGGTTTGATTCAACAAGAAGTCCTAACTACCTTAAATATATATGCAACCAACACAGGAATACCCAGATTCATAAAGCAAGTTCTTAGAGACCTACAAAGAGATTTAGTCTACCACACAATAATAGTTGGAGATTTCAACACTCTACTGATGGCATTAGACAGAACACTGAGGCAGAAAATTAACCAAGGTATTCAGGACCTGAACTCAACCCTGGAACAAGTGAACATGATAGACATCTACAGAACTCTCCATTCCAATCCAATATACTACACATTCTTTTTATTGGCACATGGCACATGGTCTAAAATCAACCACATGATCTGACATAAAACAATCCTGATCAAATGCAAAAGAACCACAATCATACCAACCACTCTTTCATGCCACAGCACAATTATAATAGAAATCAAGACTGAGAAAGTGCTTAAAACCATACACTTAAATATAAATTAATAAACCTGCTACCAAATGACTTTGGAGTAAATAATGAAAATAAAGCAGACATTAATAAGTTTTTTGAAACTAATGAGAACAAAATACAACATACCAGAATCTCTGGGACACAGCTAAGGCAGTGTTAAGAGGGAAATTCATAGTATTAAATGCCCACATGAAAAAGTTAGAAAGATATCCTTTCATCAACCTAACATCACACCTAAAAGAAGTAGACAAGAAAGAGCAAGTCAAACTCAAAGCTAGCAATAGACAAGAAATAACCAAAATCAGCTGACCTGAAAGAGATCGAGACATGAAAAGCTGTTTATGGCATCAACACATCCAGGGGGCTTTTTTTTTTTTTTGGAAAATTAATAAGATAGACTTCTAGGTAGACAAATATAGAGAAAAAAGAAGATCCAAAAAAAAAAAACAATTAAAAATGAGAAAGGGGATGTTACTATTGGTCCCACAGAAATACAAAAAAAAAAAAAAAAAGAGAGAGAGAGAGACTACTGTGAACACTTCTATGCACTCACGCTCAAAAAACTAGAAGATATCTGGATGAATTCCTGGACACATACAACCTCCCAAGACTGAACCAAAAAGAAATTGAATTCTTGCACGAACCAATAATGAGTTGTGAAATTGAATCAGTAATAAATAGCCCAATAACCAAAAAAAGCCCAGGACCAGAGTGATTCACAGTTAAAGTCTACTAGATATACTAAAAAGAGTTGGTACCATTTCCATACAAACTATTCTGAAAAATTGAAGAGGGACTCCTCCCCAACTCATTCTATGAAGCCAGCATCATCCTAATACCAAAACCTGGACACAACAACAAAAGAAAACTTCAGGCCAATATCCTTGATGAACATTGATGCAAAAATCCTCAACCAAATACTAGCAAACCGAATCCAGCAGCATGTCGAAAAGCTCATTCACCATGATAAAGTTGGATTTATTACTGGGATGCAAGATTGGTTTAAGATACAAAAATCAACAAATGTGATTCATAAGCAGAACTAATGACAAAAACCTCATGATTATCTCAATAGATGCAGAAAAGGCTTTCAATAAAATTCAATACCCCTTTATGTTAAAAACTCTCAATAAACTAGGTATTGAAGCAATATACCTCAAAATAATAAGAGCAATCTATAACAAACCCACAGCCAACATCACGCTGAATAGTCAAAAGCTGGATGCATTTTCCTTGAAAATTGACACAAGGCAAGGATCCCCTCTCTCACCACTCCAATTCAACATAAGATTGGAAATTCTGGCCAGAGCATTAAGACTCAAGTACTTACTTCGATATCCTAGAGAAATGAGTCATTAATCCAATCAAAATGCGGGAAATCTCCATACTTATTTATTCATACTTCTGAGAAGACAATATCATGCCTTCTGGCTTGGCTCAGAGTTATCTGGTTTCTCAGGTTCTCCACACAGAAGGCAAACTTAGCAAGAGCTAATAAAAGCAAAACAATTACAAAGTTAATTGGATCAAAGTGAACGTGATTCGGTTTCTGTAAAAGGCTGGCAGGTGCTGCGTGTGAATAGGAGAGGCAGCAAAGTTTCAGGTAACGTGAGTCTGCTGGAGCACAAAAATGGTGTCCTGAATTAAAGTGAAGTAAAGTTTGTAGAGCAGTCAGGCACACAAAAATGTCAAAACCGGGACTACTTAGGCTCTATTAAACCAATGCACTTCATCACATTGATTTTCATTGTTTCTTCTCATTCCTTTGTTTACTTATTCATTACATGCTGCTCCACTCAGAGCATTTTGACTTGCTTAAGCATTTCTTGATTAGCTTGTTGGTGTTGGTTTTGCTTGTCAGCTACACTATTCATTTCTGGAGTAACACTTCATACTAAGGCAGTTGGTGCTTGTTGACTGAACAGGCCAGTTGTAATTTCTCTGCACTCTATAGTGATGTCAGTTTTCTTCAACCTAAGAAGGACTATTTGCACAAGTAAGTTGTTTTCACTCCTAGTTGTTTTTTTACTGCCAGTCAGGTACTCACCAAACTTTGTATCTTTTTTACTCTTCTATCATGACATCATTATCCTGTAAGCCCACCAGTTATGCACATGTTATCTAGGTGAATTATTTTGTCCACAGGCTCTACTATCTGAGTTTTACATTCTGATGTAGTACTTGCTGAAATTTAATTTTCTTCAAATTTGGTTACTTTGGATAATATCATTACTACTGTGGTTTTTAAACTCTTTGAAAAAGTCTTTGGGGCCTATAAAAGGCACAGGGCTTTAGAAAAGTATTTCTCACATATTGGTGTGTATAATTTAAAGACCACGTGAAATGTAGATTACTGACTCCACTTTGAAAAAAATTATGATTTACTATATATGGGGTGAGGGGGGCCACAAGTATGCATTTTAAAGAAGCTACAGCTTTCTCTCTTGTATGATTAATGGTGATTTGTTGATAATTCCTCATGATGCAATACATAGTTTAAAATGGAAGCCTTCTATTTTAGAATAATTTTAGATTTATGCAACAGTTGCAAACATTGTACAGAGCATTTTCATGCACATTTCACTCAGCTTCCCCTAAAATTAATATCTGACATTTTACATGCGTTTAAACCAAAAAATTAACATTGACATATTACTATGAACTAAACTTTAGACTATATTCAGATTTATAGATTTTTACACCCATGTCATTTTTCAGTACCAGGATCCAACCCAGCCTACCACATTGAATTTAGTTGTTATGTCTCTTTAATCTAAAGTCTATGACTGGTTCTCAGCCTTTACTTGTTTCCCATGACCTTTATGGTTTTGAGGAATACTTGAGAACTTTGTAAAATGTCCCTGGACTTGAGTTTGTTAGATGTTTTCTCCTCATTAGACTAGGATTCTGGAATTTAGGGAAGAATATTGCACAGGTGAAGTGTCTTTCTCATCACATCCTATCAGAGGAGTACATGATACCAACGTGACTTCTCACTGCTGATATTAGCATTGATCACTCGGTTAAGGAGAAGACGGCCAGGCTTCTCCACTAAAAGGTCACTATTTTTCCCTTTCCATATTCTGTTTTTTAGAATCCAATCCCTTTCCATATTCTGTTTTTCACTGGGGAGGACATTTAAATTTCATCTCCTAGAGGGAGGAGTATCTATGTACATTTTTTGAAATTCTTTGTAAGAAAGATTTTTTACCTTTCTTCTCATTTATTTATATGTACAACTACATCAGTATGGACTCATGGATATTTTATTTTATACTGTGTTATAATTTTTAAATTTTAATTCATTTTGTTGCTTAAATTGTTTTAACTTTGGCCATTGTGTGCTCTTTCAGTTTGGCTCCTGATGTGCTTTCATTCTTTTGTTTTCTGAGCGCTTCCGTATTTTCTGGCATTACATAATACTCCAGGCTCATCTTGTGTTTTCACTGCCGCAGGCCTAGAATTACTCATTTCTCCAAGGATATCTCTGGTTTTTTTTTGTTTGTTTTGCTTTTGTTATTTTGGAGAATGGTGTTTAGAAACCAAGATCTGGGCACTGGAGGTACTTGTTGCTACTTGGGTGTCATTTTTTTCTAGTTTCTCAGCAGACAGAGCTATAAAATATATGCATGTATACTAATCAATATGTACACAAGTCTATAATTATTTCTTTAGCTATTAATCTCTGTACATGTTAAACCACTCTATATTTTAAACTTTTTTGTGTTCTTTGTTTCCTTATTGTTAAGTTTTAAAATTTATTTATGTATTCTGGATATGTGTCTTTTGTATAATATTCTACTTTGAAAAGTGAAAAAAATAAAGTGATTGTAAGGTACAAAAACTGTTTTAATGAACAGTCACATGAAAATTTTTGAAGATGTCCAGTTGATCTTTAGGAGCTTCAATGTGTGTTTTTCTGTGGGATTATTTAGAAAATAGAAGTTTTATTTAAACCTTCACCCATTTTAGATAAGTGAGTACTCATATGAGCTTGCTAGTTAGAGTATTGTTACAGAGAATTGAAGCATTGGCTCTTGAATTTAACATACAGTCCATGGAATTTTTCTAAGTAAGAAAGTTAAAAATAAATCCATATCAAATTTGGTCTTACCAACTTCACATTATGAAATCTACTAAATATCTTGAGACTTTAACATAGATTCTTATAATCAATAAGTGAAAATAGTTGTGATATATACCTGTATGATGTTTGTTTCTCCTTTATTTAGACACTGAATGTAGCATATTTTTATTTTCAAATTGTAGCAACACTATATAAAATAACAATATTTTACTGGATGCTTATTCTGTTCCAGACACTATACAAAATCATGTTATATAGATTATCTTGATTTACACATAAGCCATTTATTTGCTTTAATGGGAAACCTAAGAGAAATATCTATTGTGTCTATTTTGCAGAGGAGGAGTCACAGGCAAGAGAGGCATTAATCATGCCTCATTTACAAGGAGGAACTAGGGTATACCTGCTAGTAATGGTAGAAAACATTGTTCAGCTGCACTTGATGAGGGAAGTAAGAAACCTTCTTTTCAAAAATGAGTAAGAATGTACAGAAAAAATTATTATGTGATGAGAAAATGATATGCATAAGGAATAATGCAGGCTGAATTTGTCTGTAATTAAAATTTTTTATAAAAGTGCTTTTTCACAGGTATTGTTTTAAGCATTATAAGAGAGAGAAAAATTTAACCGATATTATTCATAGGAAAATAAAAAATTATGACTGGACTCGAGGGTATAAAGATACTCAGATTGGAAAGGAAGACGGGAAACTGTCGTGTGTGTATGTGTGTGTGTTTCTGTGTGTGTGTGTGTTTGATGGAGTCTCGCTCTATCGCCAGGCTGGAGCGCGGTGGCGCCATCTTGGCTCACTGCAACCTCCGCTTGCTGGGTTCAAGCGATTCTACTGCCTCAGCCTCCCTAGCAGCTGGGACTACAGGCATGTGCCACCAGGCCCAGTTAATTTTTGTATTTTTAGTAGAAACGGGGTTTCACCATGTTGGTCAGGCTGGTCTGGAGTTCCTCACTTTGAGATCCGCCTGCCTTGGCCTCCCAAAGTGCTGGAATGACAGGTGTGAGCCACCACGCCTGGCCTGAAACTGTCCTTATTCACAGATGACATTATCATATATATATATAGAAAATTCAGTGAAATCTACAAAATGCTACTGAACATAATAAGTGAGTTTACCAAGGTTGTATGATACAAGATGGATATACAAAACTCAATATTTATATATGCTAACAACAAAAAATTGGAAATTGCAATTAAAAAACAATACTACATATATTTGTATGAAAAACAATAGGAAAAATCTGTAGAGAAAAAGATTTGAAAAACACATACACTAAAAAATAAAAAATATTCCCGAGAAAATGAAAAATCCCATAAAGAAATGGAAAGATGTACCTTCCTCAGTGGTCAGAATATTTCCTATTGGTAATATGCCAATTATCCTCAAATTGATCCATAGATTCAACAGAATCCTAATCAAAATCCAAACAGGACTTTTTTTTGAAGACATAGACAAACTGATTTTAAAATTTCTATAGAAATTCAACCGACCTAGAAGAACCAACTTTGTAAAAGAACAGTGTTAAATAATTAGTACAGCCTAATTTCTAGATTTATTATAAAGCTAAAGTAACCAACAGAGTGTGAAATTTGTGTGAGAGAAAAATCAATGGAAGAGAAAAGAGTGCCCAGATATTGACCTTCAAAAAATATAGACAACTGATATTCTACCCATTTCCAAATGTAATTCAGTGGAGAAAAGATTGTCTTTACAAAAATAGTTCTGAAGTTATTAGATATAGGTAAGCAATAGGTACGTTTTTAAAATAAAAACTTTGATCTATATCTTGTGCTGTTTACAAAAATTGTAACACTTAAATGAAAAAAAAAAATCTTTGTGACCTTTGGATAGACAAAGTTTTGCATAGATACATCAAAAGAAGCACAATCCCTAAAAGAACAAATTGATACATTGGACTTCATCAAATTAAAAAACTTCTCTTTGACACAGACAATGAAAGAGCAAAACCAAGGGTGAAGTGAAAAAAATTACAAATCATATATCTGATAACCTATTTACATCTAGAACACAGCAAGGATTCTCAAAACTAAATATGATATCTAGCAATACAATTTAAAAACGGGGAAAAATTCACAGAAACTTAAACCAAGGAGAGATAAGGATGACAAATAAGCAAATATAGAGATGTTCAATACCAGTAGTCATTAGGACACACAAATAAAACCCAGAATGAGATTCCACTACACACGTGTTAGAATCCGGGCTGCGCAGGTGGCGTCAGCGCTGCCCCGCCTCCAGGAAGGAACCTGGGCTTCGAGTGGCTGGCGGTCTCCTAGCGACTAGAGCGGCAGGGATCAGGAACCGTGGAAACTGGAGAGGTGGCACCCCAGCGAGGGCCACCATGGGGGACCAGAGGCTGCTGGACTGGCTGAAGCCCCCGGGCATGGACTCCAAGTCCTCGTGCAGTGACAAACCGCCTTCCAAGTGCTTCGCGAAGCGCAAGCACAGGCGCCTGAGGTTCCCGCCCATGGACCCTCGCAACCAGGTATTTGTGACGGAGGGCGTGGACAACTTCCACTATGGCTGTCCGTCTCCCGAAGGTACGCTTGTTTGTCGCCGTGACGAGGTTTTACTCCCCAAAATATCTCTCAGAGGTTCCCAAGCTGACCCCAAGGGCAAGAAAAAAAAGCTGCTCAAGAAAGCGGCCCTATTTTCCGAGCTCTCACCAGCCCAGCCAACAAGGAAGGCGTTCGTAGAGGAAGTGGAAGCCCAGCTGATGGCCAAGCCTCCCTTGGCCGTGAACTCCAATCTGGGAGAAGATCTCCTACCACAGGTGCTGAAACCGCTGGATCCTGAGAGGAAGCTGGAGGACACATGCGCTTGTAAGGGCCGGGAGAAGACAACCGAGGTACCCACCAAGCCTGGTAAATACCCCTGTGGGGAATTCTGCCCGCGGCCTCCCGAGACTCCGGTGTCCCATCTCCGCCCGGAGCTTCCCAAGACTCCGGTGTCTAGTCTCCACCTAGAGCCTCCCAAGACTCGGGTGTCCAGTCTCCACCCGGAGCCTCCCGAGACTGGAGTGTCTCATCTCCGCCCAGAGCCTCCCAAGACTCGGATGTCCAGTCTCCGCCCAGAGCCTCCCAAGAGTGGAGTGTCCCATCTCCACCCGGAGCCTCCCAAGAGTGGAGTGTCCCATCTCCGCCCGGAGCCTCCCAAGAGTGGAGTGTCCCATCTCCGCCCGGAGCCTCCCAAGAGTGGAGTGTCCCATCTCCACCCGGAGCCTCCCAAGAGTGGAGTGTCCCATCTCCGCCCAGAGCCTCCCAAGAGTGGAGTGTCCCATCTCCGCCCAGAGCCTCCCAAGAGTGGAGTGTCCCATCTCCACCCGGAGCCTCCCAAGACTGGAGTGTCCCATCTCCGCCCAGAGCCTCCCAAGACTCGGGTGTCCAGTCTCCGCCCGGAGCCTCCTAAGACTGGAGTGTCCCATCTCTGCCCGGAGCCTCCCGAGACTGCAGTGTCTCATCTCTGCCCGCTGCCTTCCGAGACTCCGGTGTCCAGTCTCCACCCGGAGCCTCCTGAGTCTGGAGGGTCCCATCTCCGCCCAGAGCCTCCCAAGACTCAGGTGTCTAGTCTCTGCCCGGAGCCTCCCGAGACTGGAGTGTCCAATCTCTGCCCGGAACCTCCCAACACTCGCCGGGTGTCCAGTCTCCTACGACAGTTGCTGAAACTGGACTCTGACAGGAAGCTGGAAGACGCACAGGCTCGTTGTGAGGGCCGAGAGACGACAACCGAGGAACTCACCAAGCCTGGTAAATACTTTTTTTGGGAATCCTGCCCACGGCCTTTCGAGAGTCGGATGCCCCATCTCCGCCTGGTGCTTCCCAAGACTCATCGAATGTCCAGTCTCTGCCTGAAACCTCCCAAGACTCGTCAAGTGTCCAGTCTCTGCCCGGAGCCTACCAAGACTGGAGTGTCCCATCTAAAAGAACTGTTTCAGGAAGATACACCAGGCACAATGGAGTGCATTTGTGACTCTCTTGAACGTAGATTCACATTGAGAAAACTTCGTGACTTCAAGTGGGCTGGAGACCTGGGAGTTCATGCAGAATCCATCAGCAGTCTGTTTGACTTTACCCCTGAGTGCCGAGCAATCTCGCAAGACCAAAACATTAAGAAGGCAAACGAGTGTTCCTCAGAGCTGAAGTACAGCATGGAGCTAGATGACATGGATGACGTCGAATTCTCGCCGATGAAAGAATGGGACAGGAAACTCCAGGCGGCACCAAATTCTTACCGTGCACAAGGTGTGAAGATGAGGTATGGGCCATGGTACTTCAAGCCTAAGTCTGGGAAAAAGCTAAGAAGTGATGAACCTTTGATTGACCCCAAACTCGTACTTAAAAAGCCTGATGAACCCGACATTCTTGACGGTCTTTATGGACCAATTGCCTTTAAGGATTTCATTCTAAGCAAGGGCTACAGAATGCCTGGCATCCTTGAAAGACTGTTTGCCAAGAAGGGACGGACTAACGACTCTGTTAAGACTCCTATGAAACGTGCAATGCAAGTTTACAAGTACAAAGAAGACGTCACAGATGCATCGAAAGATTAGGTGGTTTTCAATTTACTACTTAATTGGGTATTTCTGGCTCTCATTTTAAACATCAGTCAGAATTTATGATGACTGGCCCCGTGAATGTACAATTTTGGCAACATCTGTAAATTCAATACCCAATGTTTATAAATATTACTTGACGTGCTTTGGCTTCATTATTTCATATATTTTGTCATTTATGTGATTAATATTCACATATACTTTTTTCACATTGTTGAAGCACTGTGAATATTACATCATCATTTCAATTATTTGTAAAAATACATACAACCAGAAACAAAAGCAGAATTAATATTAGAAAGAGAAATGGGGTCGGGTGCGTTGACTCACACCTGTAATCTCTCCCAACTTTGGGAGGCCCAGGTGGGTGGATCGCTTGAGCCCAGGAGTTCAAGAGCAGCCTGGGCAACATGGTAAAACCTGGTCTCTACAAAAAATGCAAAAATTAGCCAGGCATGGTGGCGTGCACGTGTAGTCCCAGCTACCTGGGGGGCTGAGGTGGGAGGATTGCTTCGTGCCACTGCACTGCAGTCTGGGTGACAGAGCAAGACCCTGTCTCAAAAAAAAAAAAAAGTGCTGAGTAAAATAATAATTATATAACTCTTTTTATATGAAAATTCTAATGAAATAATTATGACTATTATTTTGTTATAAAAATTGAAGTCTATAGCCAAAATAACGTTAACACTTTTTAACAGTAAAATTATTATCCTCCCCTTTAGGATTCCATCAAACCCTCAAAACAAGTTTGAAAACTATGTATCAAAATCATAGGTGAAACTTGAGCTATGCCATTTTATCATCTCTCTCAATTGAATGTATGTAACTATTCACCATGTTCATAAACATTCACTACAAAAGACTATTACCAAATAATATAAACAGGTGCAGAATAGGAGGCAGCTTCAACTGAGAAGTATCATGCCTTATGGCTCAGAGTTGTCTGGTTTCTGAGGTTGTCCACGAAGCCTTGGGCTTCATACAGCAGCATCCAAAGTTCAGTTCCTTTCAGCAAGAGACAGACCTACTTTTCACATTTGGTTATGTGACCTTGCACTTCACGGAGGATGTATCCTCATCTACACAACGGACACCATATCATCAAACTCAAATTCTGGTGAGACTTAAAGGATTACTTATTGGAGTGCCTAATGCCTCAAGCATCACAGAATTGATACTCAACATATATTTGTGGAAGAGGAGGAGGGAGTAGGAAAGGAAGAAAGGTACTAAAAATATCACAACAGAAAGACACTATTAAAAAAAACTTTTTGATGATGTTTATCTGGTGCTAGCCTTCACCTATATCACACACAATCTTAGTTGTTCCTTAAGATGAAACTGTGGTGCTTACTTTGGCTGCACATATACTAAATTTAAGATGAAAAAGTGTAATTGCAAAATAAGAGCCACTGGTTAGGGCTTCTATTGTTTATTGGCAATGACTTCTTCCAGTGAAATAAACTTTCCTCAGAGAAATTACATGGGTTTCTCCATGCTGTAATCATACACATTGGTATTACTTGTCACACAGACATAAACAGAAACAATATTTGATCTATTTAGATTTTTAACACCAGTTGGTCTTCTCAAAATATCCTGGCTTCAAATCCATAGGTTTTAGAAAAAGAGAGAACCCAAGAGAGCTTGATATATAATTGTGTCTAAAGCTATGAATGATATATTCCATAAATACTGTAGTAATCGATTATATTACAGCATCGCATAGGTTTCATAAAAGCTTTGGATAATTTGTCTGCAGGAATATGTGATTTAACGAAGATGAAGGGAATTATTTTTCATTTCTGAGGGTCTGAATGAATGAGCAAGGCCTTTGGAACTAGGCAAAAATGAGTTCATATCCCAGTGCTGCCATGTTCTTATCCTGCAGCTTTAGGCAGAGGCAGAACAGATGGAGGGAAAACACAGAGGCTGGGCTGAAGGGGGAGGAAGCTAGGAACACTTCCTGGGGCTACTGTGCACTGGAATGTGTTCCTGGCCCCCAGTGACTCCTACAGAGGGGGTGAGTTTAACAGGCAAGGATGAACCCACTCTCACTGTGGGCCTTGGGAACCTCAGCAGGAGAAGACCCTAGACCACCATGGACACTTGAGTTGGCAGGGAAAGCTACTTAGAGAAGTGGTAGGGGCAGAAATCCAGCTGGGGGCAGAGCGCAGAGGGTGTCCTGTGGGAGCAACTGTAGTGGAGCACTTTCAGAGATGTGCATCCCGCTAGGCTAGATTTGTTCTCATAGGAGACTTTAGCCCTAAGGGAACTTTCGAACCTAAACTCTGCAGGGCAGTCTTACCCATGAGACAGGACCGGTCCAACCTGAGCACCTCTGGCATCTTTCAGGACCCCAGCCTGGCCACAGCTGCTTGCAATACAGCTGCCAGGTGCCCCCTGGGGCCCACATCACAGCTGGTGCATCACGCCTGACTGGCAGAGTGTTCCAGCAGAGTGGCCTTTGCGGACACACAACAGGTCGTTCACAAACATGGCCACCCTCCACATCTCTATGCCAGTGCGTGTATGCCCAAGCAGATCTATCCTTCCCTTCTCCACCAGCACACTGGTACTGGTATACCTGCGCCCTGCCTTGCCACTGCTGCTGCCTTGAGTGCACCCCCTCACCATCCGCAGCCTACCACACCACTTCAGAGCATCGGCAGGCACAGAGCCCCCCAGCCCCACCCCTGCCAGCACCCTGCCCCTGAACCTCGGTCACCAGAGCAAAACTAGACATAGAAAACAGTGGACTAGCCCACAGCCTTGAGCAGACTGCTGCCAGCTTAAACATGCACAGAGGGCACATGCAGTCCTGAACCCACAAATGCCCCACCTCCATGCTAAAACCACCACCTCCAGGGATATGCACACAGTCTCAGTGGGTGCTCCTCACCACCACCAAACCATACTGCCACCACTGCTGCTGCAAATACCCACATTGAGGCTAGCACCCCAGCAACACATGATAACCCTGCTGCATCAAATGGATAAGTGTACACCCCGCAATGCTGCTGCAACAGCTACTGCTGGTACATGGGAACGAGGACAGATCCCACTGTCACCACCCTGTGAAGTGATTTGGCTGGCATCATACACTGGAGTGTTGTAACCAGTGGTCTGGTAGCACCTCAGCCCCTCCAGTACAACAGGTTTCTAACCTGGAGGAGCCAGAGATCAAAGCTGGGGCCCGATACCAGTCTACCAGAGTTACAGCATGCAATCCAGGCAGGAGTTCTGAGCTGAGCCTTGACCCCCGAAAATCTTCCAGTCATGTAGCCGGTTGACTGAATCCACCTTATATCACAATTAAAGATCATCAAATAGTATGAAAGTTAAAAAACAGCCCATTCACAGCACAGAAACTTCAAAGATTTAAGAAACATTAGCCCACAAAGATGAGAAGGAAGCAGCACAATAACTCTGACAATTCAAAAAGCCAGTGTTTTCTTTTCTCCAAATTACTACACTGGTACTCCAGCAAGGGTTTTAAACTGGACTGAGATTTCAGAAGTGACAGAAAAAGAATTCAGAATATGGATAAGAATGATCATTGAGATTCAGGAGAATGTTGAAACCCAATTCAAGGATGAAATAATTAATATAAAATGACACACGAGCAGAGAGACAAAATAGCCAGTATAGAAAAGAATGAATCACACCTCATGGAGCTGAAAAACACTCTACAAAAATTTCATAATGCAATCACGAGTATTAAAAGCAGAATAGACCAAGCTGATAAAAGGATCTCAGAGCTTGAAGACTGGCTTTCCAAAATAACACAATCAGACAAGAATAAAGAAAAAAGAATAAAAAGGAATGGGCAAAACTTCAAAGAAATATGGAATTATGTAAAGAGACCAGATTTATTACTTATTGGTATCACTGAAAGAGATGGGGAGAATGGAAGCAACCAAAAAAGACAAAGAAGGGCATTACATAGTGGTAAAGGGTTCAATTTAACAAGAAGAACTTACTATCCTAAATATATATTCATGCAACACAGAAGAACTCAGATTTATAAAATAGTATCTTAGAGAGCTTCAAAGAGACTTAGAATCCCACAAAATAATAGTGGGAGACTTTAACACCCCACTGACAGTATTAGATCATCAAGGCAGAAAATTAGCAAACACATGAAGGACCTGAACACAGCACTGGACCAAATGCTCATCTGCACATGGCATGTACTCTAAAATCAACCACACAATCAGACATAAAACAATCTCAATAAATGCAAAAGAACTGAACTCATACCAACCACTCTCCCAGACAATGAGGCAATAAAAATAGAATTCAAGATTTTTTTTCAATGTGCAAAACCATGCAATTACATTGAAATTAAGCCTGTTCTGGAATAACTTTAGGTAAATAATGAAGATAAGGTAGATATCAAGAAGTTATTTGAAATGAATGAGAGCAAAGATACAAAATACTAGTATCAGCAGAAACCCCACCCCTGATATTCAATGTGGGTTCTTTTCTACTTCCCTAAGCACTGGCTGGTCTGAGAAATAAAGGGAAAGAGTACAAAAGAGAGACATTTTAAAGCTGGGTGTCAGGGGGAGACATCACATGTCGGCAGGTTCCGTGATGCTCCCTGAGCCATAAAACCAGTAAGTTTTTATTAGCGATTTTCAAAGGGGGAGGGAGTGTGCAAATAGGGTGTGGATCACAGAGATCACATGCTTCACGAGGTAATAAAGTATCACAAAGCAAATGGAGGCAGCGCGAGATCACAGGACCACAGGACAGGGCGAACTTAAAATTGCTAATGAAGTTTCAGGCATGCATTGTCATCGATAACATCTTATCAGGAGACAGGGTTTGAGAGCAGACAACCGGTCTGACCAAAATTTATTAGGTGGGAATTTCCTCGTCCTAATAAGCCTGGGAGTGCTAAGGAAGAGCAGGGCTTATTTCATCCCTTTGCCTTCGACCGTAAAAGACAGCCACCCCCAAAGCAGCCATTTTAGAGGCCTACCCTCAGGGGCGCATTCTCTTCCTCAGAGATGTTCCTTGCTGAGAAAAAGAATTCAGCGATAGTTTTTCTATTTGCTTTTGAAAGAAGAGAAATATGGCTCTGTTCCACCCAGCTCACTAGCAGTCAGAATTTAAAGTTATCTCCCTTGTTCCCTGAACATTGATGTTCTCCTGTTTTTTTTTAAGGTGCTCAAATTTCATATTGTTCAAATACACATGCTCTACAAACAATTTGTGCAGTTAATGCAATCATCACAGGGTCCTGAGGCAACATACATCCTCCTCAGCTTATGAAGATGATGGGATTAAGAGATTAAAGTAAAGACAGGAATAGGAAATCACAAGGGTATTGATTGGGGAAGGGATAAGTGTCCATGAAATCTTCCTAATTTATGTTCAGAGATTGCAGTAAAGACAGGCATAAGAAATTATAAAAGTGTTAATTTGGGGAACTAATAAATGTCCATGAAATCTTCATAATTTATGTTCTTCTGCCATGGCTTCAGCTGGTCCCTCCGTTCGGGGTCCCTGACTTCCCACAACATACTAGAATTTCTGGAATACAGCTAAGGCAGTGTTAAGAGAGAAATTTATAGTACTAAATGCCAACATAAAAAACTAAGAAAGATGTCAAGTTAATGACCCAACATCACAACTAAAAGAAATAGAGAACCAAGAGCAAATCAATGCAAAGTTATTGGAGACAAGAAATAGCCAAAATCAGAGTTGAACTGAAGGAGATTGAGACATGAAAAATGATTCAAAAGATCCATGAAGCCAGGATTCAAAAGATCCATGAAGCCAGGATCTGGGTATTTGGAAAAAAATAAATTAATGAGATAGATAGACTGCTAACTAGACTAATAAAGAAGGAAAGAGAGAAGATCCAAATAAACAAAGTCAAAAATGGCAAAGACGATGCTACCACTTACTCTACAGAAATACAAATAACCATCAGAGACAATTATGAACAGCTCTATGCACACAAACTAGAAAATCTAAAATAAATGGATAAATTCCTAGACACATATATCCTCCCAAGACTGAACCAGGAAGAAATAGAATCCCTGAGCAGACCAATAATAACTTCTGTAATTGAGAACTAATAAATAGCCTACCAACAACAACAACAACAACAAAAGCCCAGTACAAGATGGATTAACAGCTGAATTCTATCAGATTTACAAAGAAGAGCTGGTCCCATTCCTACTGAAACTATTCCAAAAAACTGAAAAGGAGAGACTCCTCCCTAACTCATTGTTTGAGGCTAGCATCATCCTGATACCAAAACCTGGCAAAGTTATAACAACAATAACAACAACAACAATAACAAAAACTTCTGGAAAATATTCTTGATGAACATTAAAGCAAAAATCCTCAATGAAATACTGGCAAACCAAATCCAGCAGCACATCAAAAAGCTGATCCACCACAGTCAAGTAAGCTTCATCCCTGGGATGAAAGGTTGGTTCAACATAGGCAAATCAATAAATGTTGTTCATCACATGAAGAGAACTAAGTACAAAAACCACATGATTATTTCAATGGATGCAGAAAAGGCTTTTGATAAAATTCAATATAACTTCATGTTAAAATCTCTCAATAAACTAGGTATTGAGACAATATATTGCAAAATAATATGAGCCATATGTGACAAACTCACTGTCAACATCATACTGAATGTGCAAAAGCTGAGAGCATTCCCCTTAAAAAACAGGCACAAGACAAGGATGCCTTCTCTCACTACCCCTATTCAATATAGTATTGGAAGTTTTGTCCAGGGCAATTAGGCAAGAGAAAGAAATATAGTGTATTCAAATAGGAAGACAGGAAGTCAAACTATCCCTGTCTGGAGACATGATTCTATATCTAGATAACCCCATAGTCTCAACCCAAAATTTCCTTCAGCTGGTAAACACCTTCAGCAAATTTTCAGGATACAAAATCAATGTACAAAAATCACTAGCAATCCTATACACCCTTAATAGCCAAGCCAAGAGCCAAATGAGTAACACAATCTCATTCACAATTGCCACAAAAGAAAAAAAACACCTAGGAATACAGCTAACCAAGGAGGTGAAAGAGCTCCACAATAAGAGTTACAAAACTCCACTCAAAGAAATCAGAGATAACACCAACAAATGGAAAAACATTACATGCTCATGGAAAGGAGGAATCAAAATTGCTAAAATCGCTATACTGCCAATATACAGATTTAATGCTATTCCTATCAAATCACCATACAAAGCAATATACAGAATCAATGGTATTCCTATCAAATTACCAATGACATTCTTCTCAGAAACAGATAAAGCTATTTTAAAATTCATATGGAACCAAAAAAAGAGCCTGAATTGCCAAGGCAATCCTAAGCCAAAAGAACAAAGTTGCAGGCATCACGTTACTCATCAAATTATATTACCGGGATACAGTAACCAAAACAGCATAGTAGTGGTACAAATACAGACACATATACCAGTGGAACATAATAAAGAGACCAGAAATAAGGCCACGCACCTACAACCATCTGATCTTCAATAAAGCTGACAAAAACAGGTAATGGGGAAAGGACTTCCTATTCAGTAAATGGTGCTGGGATAACTGACTAGCCATATGCAGAAGATCGAAACTGGACCCCTTCCTTACACCATATGCAAAAATAAAGTCAAAATGGGTGAAAGACCTAGGGAGTACCATGGTTTAAATGGTAAGACTTAAATGTAAAACACAAAACTATAAAATCCCTATATGACATTCCTAGGGATTTCATGAGGAAGACACCAGAAACAATTGCACCAAAAACAGAAATTGACAAATGGGATCTAATTAAACTAAAATGCTTCTGTACAGCAAAAGAAACTATCAACAGAGTAAAAAGACAACATACAGAATGGGAGGAAATATTTGCAAACTATGTATCTGACAAAAGTCTAATATCCAGCATCTTTAAGGAACAAGCAAATTTACAAGAAGAAAATTAACAATCCCATTAAAAAGTGGGCAAAGGATTCAAATAGATACTTCTCAAAAGAAGCCATCCATGCAGTGAATAAGCATATGGGAAAAAGCTCAATATCACTGATCATTAGAAAAATGCAGATCAAAACCACAAGAAGACACCATTTTACACCAGCCAGAATGACTATTATTAAACAGTCAAAAAATAATAGATGTTGGCAAGATAGAAGATAAAACGGAATGCTTACACCCTGTCAGTGGGAGTATAAATTATTTCAACCATTGTGGAAAGCAGTGTGGCAATTCTTCAAAGAGCTAAAAGAAAGAACTACTCTTTGACCCAGCAATCCCATTACTGGATATATAACCAAAGAAATATGAATCATTCTATCATAAAGATGTATGAATGTGGTATGTTCATTGCAGCACTATTCACAATAGCAGACATGGAATCAACATAATGCCCATCAATGGCAGATTACATAAAGAAAATGTGGCACATATACACCATGGAATGCTACACAGCTATAAAAAAGAATGAGATCATGTCCTTTGCAGGGACACGGATGGTGCTTGAGACCATTGTTCTTAGCAAACAGATGCAGGAAAAGAAATCCAAATATTGCATGTTCTCTTTTATTAGTGGGAGCTAAACGTTGAGAAAACATGGGCACAAAGAGGGGAACAATGGACACTGGGGTCTACTTGACAGAGAAGAGTGGAAAGAGGGAGAGGATAAGAAAAAATAACCACTGGATACTTGGTTTACTACCCGGGTGACAAAATAATCTGTACGTAAAACCCCTGTGACACGAGTTTACCTATATAACAAGCCTGCACACATCCTCCTGAACCTAAAATAAAAGTATAAAGAAGAACTACGCTAATTACTCTGACTGTGCTCCGTAAAGAGAAGAACAAAGCCTGGATGACAGAACGTCTGTTTACAGTATGGTTTACCGAATATTTTTTTTTCTTTTCTTTTTTTTTTTGAGACAGGGTCTCCCTCTGTCACCCAGGGTGGAGTGCAGTGGAGCAATTACAGCTCACTGCAGCCTCAACCTCCCAGGCTCAAACTATCCTTCCACTTCAGCCTCCTGAGTAGCTGTGACCACAGGCAGGTGCCACCATGATGCCCATCTAATTTTTTTGTATTTTTGGTAGAGACATGGTCTCATCTTATTGCCCAGGCTCGTCTGGAACTCCTGAGCTCAAGCAGTCCACCCACCTCAGCCTCCCAAAGGCTGGGATTACTTACATGCATGAGCCACCGTGCCTGGAGGGTTTACTGAACATCTTAAGCCAACTGTTGAGACTTACTTCCAGGAAAAAATGATTCCTTTAAAAATATTACTGTTCATTGACAACACACCTAGTCACCCAAGAAATCTGATAGAGATTTAAAGAGATGCTTTTTTTTTTTTTTTGCCTGTTAACACAACATCCATTCTGCAGCCCATGGATCAGGGAGTAATTTCAACTTTTAAGTCTTATTATTTAAGAAATAAATTTCATAAGGCTATAGCTGCCATAGACAGTGATTCCAATGATGTATCTGGGCAAAGCAAACTGAAAATCTTCTGGAAAGGAGTCACCATTCCATATGCCATTAAAAGCATTCATGATTCATGAGAGGTCAAAATTTTTTATCAACCTTAACAGGAGTTTAGAAGAAGTTGATTTTAACTCTCATGGATGACCTAGAGAAGTTCAAGACTTTAGCGGAGGAAGTCACTACAGATGTGGTGGAAATAGCAAGAGAACTAGAATTAGAATTGAATCCTGAATTGCTGCAATCTCACGATTAAACTTGAGCCAATGATGAGTTGCTTCTTATGAATGTGCAAATAAAGTGGTTTCTTGAGATGGAAACTACTCCTGGTGAAGATATTATTAACATTGTTGAAATGGCAACAAAGGATTTATACTATTACATAACCTTAATTAACAAAATAGTGGCAGGGAGTGAGAGGGTTTACACCAACTTTGAAATACTTTCTACTGCAGGTAAAATGTTATGAAATACTAGCTCACACTACAGTGAAATATTTTGTGAAAGAAGACTCAATCAATGGGGCAGATTTCACTGTTGTCTTATTTTAATAAATTGCCACAGCCACCACAACCTTCAGCAACGGCCATCCTGATCAGTCAGCAGCCATCAGCATTGAGGCAAGTTCCTCCAGCAGTGAAAAGATTGCAACTCACTGAAGGCTCAGATGATCATTAAAAATTGTTTAGCAATAAAGTATTCTTCACTTACATTAGGTATGTTTTAAGACATAATGCTATTGCACACTTTATTAATAGAATATAGTGTAAATATAATTTTACATTTGTTAACAAATAAGTGTGTGCATTTGTTAACAAATAAATTGTGTGACTTACTTTGTTGTGGTAGTTGGATTCAAGTCCACATCATCTCCCAGGCACATTGCTTTATGATAAGCTCTCATTCTATATCTTTTGTCTGTATTTCCCCCAAAACATAGCATTATTAGAAGTGAAAGAGGATAGGCATGCCAATTATTTCTGTTATAAATTGAAGATGATTATCATTTTTCTATTAGAAAATGAAGATGTTTCTTCCAGAAGACCTATGAAGTTGCTGGAAAAGTCTGACTGTGACACCTTTGCTTCTTCAAATGTCACATCTATTCATGCTATTTTGGACACATTTAATTGTTGACAAATTGTTGCTTATTCAAGGATAAAAGGGTTTTTTTTTTTTAATTAATTGGGCCTTGTAGCTTGGTTACCAAATTTTGGTTCCCACAAAAAAGATAGAAGGAAGCCCTTCTGGTTAATCAGTAGTTCACTATTTACCATGGGATGCTCCCTTCTGCCTTCCTGGTTCAGCCAATGAATCATGTTTTATTTTCGTATCCACACTCCTTAGTTTTCTTTTATCCTCCATACAGTGATTTTGTCCAACAATTGCCACCCAGTTTCAAGGAAATGATAAACTCCAAAATCCCAAAGTTGACAGAAAACATATAATAGAGAAACAAATACCTTGATCAAAGTATTCTTTTTTGGCCGAGTGTGGTGGCTCATGCCTGTAATCCCAGCACTTTGGGAGGTCGAGGCAGGTGGATCACCTGAGGTCAGGAGTTTTAGACCAGCCTGTCCAACACATGGTGAAACTCCATCTCTACTAAAAATACACAAATTAGCCAAGTGTGGTGGTGCATGCCTGTAGTCCCAGCTACTCAGGAGGCTGAGGCAGGAGAATCACTTGCACCCAGGAGGCAGAGACTGCAGTGAGCTGAGATACCACCAGTGCCCTCCAGCCTGTGTGACAGAGTAAAACTCTGTCTCAAAAAAAAAAAAAAAAAAAAAAAAAAAAAAAAAAAAAATTCTCATTTCCATTATAAAACAAAGATGGATTTACCACTCTAATTTTTGGCAAAATTTTTTTAAAAAAGTTTTGCTCACAAACTCTGTGCAGCTCATAGAAAAATTGCATTTACAATTAAAAAGAACTCTTGCTAATTAGGCATATGGCAAGATTCTTCAGCATAAAAGAAGATCACACACTTTAGTTTGGGAGAAGAAAATTATTCTGAAGCAGTTAGCAACAAGAAGCAGAGAAATATTAGAGAAAATATCTGTTTGGTGTACTTAACGATATTGACAAAATGTATATTACACGGGTCATTCTGATCTTATACAGGTCTTATACAGATAAAAACAAAATGCAAATAAAGAGTGAGATAAAATGGGAGTTAACTGAGAAGCAGAAAGTAATGTAGCTTGTTTCCTTTAAAAAATGAAATTATTGAAAGTATTAAAATCTGAATTAAAATGTAAGCAGAACTAAGCAGTTATATTGGGAATGAATTGGGAAAAATATTTTAAGAAAGAGACGAAGATGTGAAAATGTTGGAAATCATTTCTGTAGAGAACAAAAAGCAGAGATATCAAAATTTTTTGCTTTTGTTTTTGTTTTGTTTTGTTTTTTAGCTAGGCTAAGTAAGCAAGCTAAGCTATCTTAAACAACCATTCTGTGCCAAGGGACTTACATAGTCTTATTTCATCCTCACCATATCTCAGTAAACAACAGCTTTCCCATTTAACTCATAATGAAGCACAAAGCTCTATTTTTTCAATCATTTTTATGTTTCTGAAATATATTGTTCCTTCAGCAAAATACAGTAGTATCAGTGTAGTATTTATACACACTGTGAATCTATGGAAGACTAGGAGAAATTTAGCTACATTACTTAATTCCAGCAGGTAATTTTTTTTATTTAGACATCACTAAATATTTGTTAATTTAGTTAACATCACTCACTTTATTTCAAAAGTACTTGTAATGAAAAGCATGTTTAAGCTTATTTCTAAATATTGACATTATATCCTGTAAGATTGTATTAGTATTTTCCACAGAAAAAGAACCAACAGGATCTCTCTCTCTCTTTCCTTCTCTCTCTCCCACTCTCCCCTTGCTTTAAAAGCACGACCACCACCACCACCAACATAGTTATGTTATTCATATTGATTAATTCCTTGTATCAGACATCAAATATAAACAGTAAAAGTTCTCAATGTCTTGCATAGGCTCAAATTTAGAATTTTAATGTATGCAATATTAAAAACCAATGCATGCAAGTCTTGCTTGATATCCCCATTTGTTTCCATATGTAATATTAAAAATATAGAACCTAATAAGGTTCTGTTTCCTCTTGTATTTTAGCAATTCTGAAAATCGTTCTGCTGCAGTTAATGGATTGGATTTTTTTATTTTATTTTTTTATTTTCTCTGTTTTGGCTTTTAACTGATCACAAAACATTTCAGGCTGAGACCTACCTCAGAAGGTTTATCTCAACCACCCCTTCAATATTATAATGTTAATTCCTGCATCGTGGTGTTATATGTCCCATTAAGGAAGCACTGCTAGGGACTGTGGTCTTTACTTGTGGTGGGTTATCCTCTGATTATGCTTTAACTAAATGTTTACATATCTGTCCATTCCATTTAATCAATAGTTTTTCAAAGGTAAGGGCCATATCCTGTTTATGTCCTCAGGATGTAATATGATAATGCAGAATAGATGTCAGGTTGGTTGAGGGAATTAACATAAAGAAAAGGGCCAGTTACTAACAGGAAGGAAGCTGAGTTACCAAGCCCACCACCAAATTCTGTAACTTTGAGCAAGTCAGTTGTAGACTCCATGCCACTTCCCTCAACTACAGAAAAAAAAAAAAAAATCAAGTTACTAGGTGGTACCAATTTATTTTATTTAAAACATTTTCTGTAATACTTAGCTCTGAAGGTGTTCAATGAATGCTTCCTTCATGAGTACACCATTAGTTGAGCCTCCAAATTTCTCCTGGTTAATCTGAACCACTGTCTAGAAATTATCCTCAATGAACCCCATATTGACAATGTCATTTATTGATAGAATGTCATCCATGAGCAGAATTGGATACTATTTTCTGATTTCTTAAAATGACAACCACTGTTTAAATTTTTTAAGTTGTTAAGGACATTAAGAATAAGCAAATCGTGTTTCATAATGTGTATATGTAGCCATGATAGATGCAAAATTGAGTTCAGAAATCCTAAGAGAAAAGAGCTTACACAGAACTGCATATGATGCACTAGTTTTAGGAGGAAGCATCACATAAAAGGTCTAGTTAAGAAGAATAATTGCTCCCATTTCTTATTTTGTCCGAGTGATATTCACATAACAGTCCTGTAATCAATTGGCAAATTTGCTGGAGGTAACACAAATGTCCAATTAGCCAACACTATTTGAACCAAACAATAGATATTCCAAATAAGCTTACCCTAAGGAGGTCATTTTCCCTGTCTAATTCTTTGAACATTATGCTTGAAATATTGAAATGCAACACAGTTGTGTTTCATGACTATGAGTACTTTAGCAGGAAGGAGCCAACAAGTCTTTTCAATTGTACCCATGCCTATTTTGGTAGAATATCATGAAGAAGAACTCTTGCTTGTTGAACTGCACACCCTGCTCTAGAGACCTTCCCTCATCATTTGTATTCCTGCGAAGTTTAATTACACTTTCTTTCCAAGCCTTACTATAATAAACTTAGTGTCAGCATTTTTCCATAACTACCTCCATATTTTAGGATTTATAGTTTCAGTTTGAGGAACATCTTATACTTTGGAAATTTCTTTTTTCATTTATGATTAACACATAATAATTGTACATATACTTAATTTATCTCAGCTTGTTTATTTCAACTTAATATGTAGATGTTTTGTTTCATGGGAAAAATAACAACGAATGTCAAAAAACAGTTTCTAATCTTTGTGAGCAAGCAATGAGCAGGATTTGTTTTTGTCAATGTTAGATGAAATAAACTTATTTAACTTTTTTTTTTTTTTTTTTTTTGAGGCGGAGTCTTGCTCTGTCGCCCGGGCTGGAGTGCAGTGGCCGGATCTCAGCTCATTGCAAGCTCCGCCTCCCGGGTTCACGCCATTCTCCTGCCTCAGCCTCCCGAGTAGCTGGGACTACAGGCGCCCGCCACATCGCCCGGCTAGTTTTTTTTTTTTTTTGTATTTTTTAGTAGAGACGGGGTTTCACAGTGTTAGCCAGGATGGTCTCGATCTCCTAACCTCGTGATCCGCCCGTCTCGGCCTCCCAAAGTGCTGGGATTACAGGCTTGAGCCACGGCGCCCGGCCCTTTAACTATTTTTATATCCACAGTACTTGTTGTCAAAGCATACAATTCTTTAAGTGTTCCTGTTATTTCATCTCATTTCTATACCTTATACCTACTTTTACTGTAGCACATGGCATAGTAAAAAGTTATCAGTCAGCTAATGTTGCAATAATTATGCATAACATATTACCCAAACTTAGTGGCTTAAAGCATTGAGTATATTGGTCTCACTCACTTCACATTGTATCAACTGTGGATTGACTGGTTTCACCTGGGCTCACTGCTTTTCGTTTCAAAGCTGCAAGTTGCCTGAACTTAACTCCAAATAATAGATTAGATTTAACTCTGCTCTACTTGACTTTGAACCTCTATAATTAACTATTAACTATCTCAAATTTTATTCTATTTGTAAGTTAACAAGTTTCCTCTCACATTTTCATAGATGCTGACAGAAAACATGAGACTCTTTGGGCAGTGACCAAGGACGCTATTACTTATATTACTACTACTATTATTTTATTGTATTTTTAAATGTTCATACCAAAGCAGACAGCATGAGATTCATGTTTGCCTTAGTTTCTTTTACCCCTTAAACTTTACGGAGTTTATGTGGAGGCAGGACCAGGTGGATGTTTTACACTTACTGGGTCGGTGTCGTACTTGAGGAACCCTCAGCTTAGGAAATCCAAATATTTTAAAAGTGACTTCTAGCAAACCTGCTCAGCCATTACCCCAGATAGAGCCATTATCTTTATTTTTCTGGTTAGAAATCTGCTCTCTGTCTCAGAGGGAAAAGTCATTTCTAACGTCCAAGACTGTTTTCTCTACAGACATTCAGGCAATGATATTCCAGAACAAAGCAGTCAATGCTTTTTGCTCAGAAGAAATACAGAAATATGAGAGATCCATGTAGAATTTTCTCCAAATATACTCTTTGGACCAATGTCTACCCATGGTATGTTCTTCTCATGGTAAATGGCATGAGTACATCTGTCAACCTTCCACTGGACAAAGTAAGGCATAATACTAATCCAAACTCAGTGTGGCAGGGAAATATACCCCACTCCAAATGAAAAACAGAAGAATGCATATTTGCCGAGCAATAATCCAACCTATAGTCAAAGAATGTTGAAATTACTTAGCTTCTCTTTGATGTTAATGCTAATTGTGGTTAAAGACTATGTTTTATCCACCACTGTATTTTCCATGCACTGCCAGATTATGTCAGTGCGTGATAAGCTTTTTTTTGTGCATGAAAAAAAATGTGCATATCAGTATGTTGAGTATAATTAATACAAATATATAATATTTAATGATTACTACTGCAGTTGCAACACGGTACTTAAAAGACATTACTGATGGATGCTGACGAGTTGATGGGTGCAGCACACCAACATGGCACAAGTATACATATGTAACAAACCTGCACGTTATGCACATGTACCCTAGAACTTAAAGTATGATAAAAAAAAAAAAGAAAGCTTGATATTTTTATTGAGATTGCATTAAACATATAAATTAACTCAGGGAAAATGGTTATTG
>NW_012118688.1:728307-751840 GCF_000951035.1 Colobus angolensis palliatus
CCTAGAACTTAAAGTATAATAATAAAATAAAATTTAAAAAAAAAAAAGACATTACAAGAATGTGGTCCCTGGAGCTATATTGTCAGTGTTCTAATCCTGTTTGGCAGTTTACCTGGCAAATTACTCACCCTTTATGTATTAGGTTGTGGCAAAAACCACAATGACTTTTGAACCAACCTAATTCCTTATCAGTAAGAGGGGGCTAAATATAGTACCCTCCTCATAGAGTTGTTGTGAGCATCAATTGAATTAATAAATAAAAAGCACTTAGAACCGGTCTAACAATATATCAAGTGCCATGAGTATTGGGTATCATTATTACCAGGCATATTGTTAGGAAATTTATATGTATGAATCCTAATTCTTATAATAACCTATGAGATTGGTATTATGCCTATTTTACATATAAAGTCATTAACTCCTGAATTATTTAGCAATTAACTAAAATTAATATCTCCTTCCACTACCAATAATCCATTATTTCAATTAAGCTAGAACTATTATATCTATACAAGATAGATATTCAAGGGTGAATTTTGAATATTTATAAGGTAGCTAAATAGGCTATCAATATTTACTCTCTATTTCACAATTTTAAAATCTTCTTATAAAACTATGAGATTCTTTGCCATATAAACAGGCAAGCTATCAATAATAATAATGATAATCATGATTATAATAACAATACTGAAATTTTTTCAAAATAACAGAAAATAACCTCAATTTTTGAGGAGTTTAATGTGTCTTTTTGGATTAGTGAAATATATACATATATATTCACTGAAATTTTTCTCTATAATGTTGACAATCTTCTACAGTTTCAAAATGCTTTACCATGGTTTTAATTTTGATAATATAAGGTGATCATCAAGTTAATAGCTTTTTTAAAAAAAAATTTAGTACGTAGGACCCATTTTAGCTCTCACTTTCCAAGTGAACGTGTAGGCATGTTCCTCATTAATGGATTTGCCTATCAAAATTCCAAAACAAAAAGGTACCTAGTGTGGGCTATTACTGAATGACTCATACTTCTAAAATCTGTCATGCTTTTTTCCTACTCACCACCTAAATAGATTATAACTCTTCCTCTAACACGAGTGTGCTCTTTCCGTTGACCTTAATAGATCTTGATTTCCTGCTATGCTTTTTTGTGCATTATTTTTTGTGTGTCAGTGTGCATTTTATTAGGGCTGTTTTTGTATCTCTGTTAATTAGTTAGTGACTAAGATAGTAAGAGATTTCTTTTGGGAGGATTTTATCTATCAGGCCTCACAGAAACAATATTCATTTCATTTTATAGCTAAAACCTTTCACAATGGAAGAGCAAAATAAAATCTGTAACAACTAATTATCTCTACCACAAAATTATTTACATGTTTTCACTAAAATAAACACTATAAACACTACCATAAAAACTCTTTACCATATTATTTCAAATGTTTCTTTAATTTATAACATACTTTGTTTCATATACGATTATTTTATAAATTTCGACCATCATATCTTCATGGCGTTGCATGTTTTATCAATAGAAGTAATCTCATCCAATGTTTCTGAACTTAAATTTAACTTTCTTGAATCTGAATTCTTACTATATCCATTTTGTTTTTATTTTTCTGCTGTTCAGGTTAAAATTTTTTTCATATATAATAAATATGCTTATATAATTCAAACAGTAAAGGTATATATATTACAAATTATCTCTTTTTGATCCTTTGTTATTCATGTATCATAGTCAATATTAATAATTTATTATGGTTCCTGGTATAATTTTTCTTTTTCCTTTTTTTTTTTTTTTTTTTAGACGGAGTCTTTGGAGTGCAGTGGCCAGATCTCAGCTCACTGCAAGCTCCAAGCTCCGCCTCCCGGGTTTACGCCATTCTCCTGCCTCAGCCTCCCGAGTAGCTGGGACTACAGGCGCCTGCCACCTCGCCCGGCTAGTTTTTTGGATTTTTTAGTAGAGACGGGATTTCACCGAGTTAGCCAGGATGGTCTCGATCTCCTGACACTGTGATCCGCCCGTCTCAGCCTCCCAAAGTGCTGGGATTACAGGCTTGAGCCACCGCACCCGGCAAATTTTTCCATTATTATATGAAACATACATTTACAAAAGTTTTTGTTTCCTTATTAAAATTCCGATGTTTGAAATACTTGGTAACCTGTAGATGCTTTCTTTGCTTAATAAAAAAAATGACTTCTAGCAAAAATTTATAGTACCAATTCATTCTTTTATATAATAACCAGAAAGAGTTTATTATTATTATTATTATTATTATTTTGCTTTCTCAAGTAATGGAAAGCATTTTGCAGGAGGCCCCTACTAACTAGTGGAATTACATATCTGTGTGTTGTTGTTCCCTTGCTTATTAGGGAGATTAAGTCACCTTTGGGAGGGGCATGATTTAGTTTCCTTCTCCTATTCAAGTCCTTCCTCCATATTTTTTGTTGCTTATTTATATACATTCTTTATGTATTCTGTATTATAGTTTGTGTTTCATGTGTTTTGCACATGTCTCTTCCTGTCATTCATCTTAACTTTGTTTTTTATTATATATACATTATATATTTTGATGCAGATTTTACATAAGTTGTTTTGTAGCTTTTGAGTTTTCATTATTTTGAAAGGTTTTTATATTAATATAGTCACATTCATCAATCTTTCTGTATTGTAATTATTTTCTGTTTAATTAGGAAATAGTCTTAAAATTATAAAGCTATCTCACTTTTTGTCTCAGTGTTTTTAATTTTTAATTTTTGTGGGTATGTAGTAGGTATACATATTTATGAGGTGCATGAGATATTTTCATGCAGGCGTGCAATGTGAAATAAGCACATCCTGGACAATGGGGTATCCATCCCCTCAGGCATTTATCCTTTGTATTACAAAAAATCTAATTATGCCTTTTTTTGATTTTAAAAAGTACAATTAAGTTATTATTGACTACAGCTACACTGTTGTGCTATCAAATAGCAGTTCTTAGTCACTCTTTCTAAATATTTTTTTGTACTCATTAACAATTCCCACCTCCCATCCCTGGCCTCCACTACCATTCCTGGCCTATGGTAACCATCCTTCTACTCACTATGTCTACGAGTTCAATTGTTTTGATTTTTAGTTCCCACAAATAAGTGAGAACATATGTTTGGTTTTCTGTGTCCAGCTTGCTTCACTTAACATAATGATCCCCAGTTCCATCGTGTTATTGCAAATGACTGGATCTCATTATTTTTTATAATAGATTTGATTCTTTTTACATTTAGCTTATTAAGCTACCTGAAATTTATGGAAAGCAAACTGCCTTCGTGTCATTGCTTGAATAGTTTATTCTTCCCCGTTGATATATCTTCCTATACAACCATCTTCCCAAACATGCTTGAAACTCTTTCCTTTTATTTTTTATTGATTTATTTGCCTATTTTCCATTAACACCTGTTTTGGTTATTTTATATTTTATTAAGATAATGTCTGCTCTTCTTTAGAGTTGTCTTATTTCTTTTAGGATCCTATATATTCCACCTTAATAATATAATTAATTTTATTGTACCACAAAAATAAGCTGTTTGGATTTTATTGGAATTAGGTTAAATTTATGGATTTATTTGAAAGAAAACTGACACTTGAAAATGTTTCTTTCTTTGTTTTCTAATACTGCCAAATACTTCTATTTGATGCAGCTTTGTCTTGCCTTTAGAATTTAAGGAAAGAGAGGGTAGAGAGACTGAAATTTTTGTCTTAAATCTAGATTTCTAAAAATATAGAATCCTTTGTTTTTCAGTAACATGGCTTTTGTCACAGGATAACATATACAATGAACACTTAACCAAAGTTTGTGAATGTAAGTTTGAATCATGGACAACTGTATTTCAACTATGTTCCCTTACAGTCCACTCCAAATATAGTTGGCCTCTATGAGATGTGATGCCCACAGGCAGCTTGAAAGTTCTGCAGATATACGTGTGACTCGCGTCTTTCCAGATGAAATCTAGAATCTCAACATTTAAACAGAGTCTAAACATAGGACTTCAGTCCCTGAGATTTCATAAGTCTTCATTTTAGGACCCAGCACTGTAACTCAGGACCGTCTTTTTACATGACAATTACACCTCTGAGGTGTCTAACCATTGATGCTTTTAAAAAATCATTGCATACAACAACTCTAGGATACCTGGTAAATGAAGAAAAGAGACAAAATAGGAGAAGTCTTATTTGGAGAAAAGGAAGAGATCCACTTAGAAAAGAGTGTTTGGATAGGGTAAATGGGGGAGGAGAGGATGTACAATTTGGAGGAATAGCATGGTGCAGGATTTGCTGTCTTGGTGGTAGGTGGGTACCTGCCTGATGTGCAGAGAGTGACTGAATAGTGGCAAAAACCAAGCTTAGTCCCCTTTCACAGGTTGCATGGATCATAGGTAACCTAGTCTACCACAACAGCTAAATCTTGAGCAGCCAGGTGACGGCTACGCATCTGTGTCTTTGGCAAGCACAATGAGGCAAGGGATATGAGAGAAGTCAATTGCAAGCTTAGTAGGAAAGAAAGTGGAAGCCATATAACTTCTCAGTACATTATTTTCACTCAGAATTTTAGAAATATACCATTCACATCTATTTAAAAGCCTACATGCCACATACTTACTATGGAAACTGAGGGAGTATTTAAAATTATGAGTGGGGCATTTAGGTAGGTGGAATGCCAAATTTCCAACATGAATTTGAATGCAACATTGGCCTTAGTATTTCTCTTGAAAACATGTGCTGAGAAATTTAATCTCCAAATATCATCAGTATTGATTTCTAATGTTGGCACAAAATCCATTTCTGACTTTAGGTAAGTGAAGAAAGTAGAGCAGTTATTTTGTCCTTTCAATAAATGACTGAACTTTATCCCTTCATATTGTGCTCACATCAAAATTTGTTGGAATTGCCTCTTGGCAGATGGGGAGAAGGAGGAACTTAAGGCCTGGGCAGCAGTTTCTCAGTTTGATAATGGCAACATTCCATCAGCAAGCGATGTGGCCTGTCTCCTGAAACTGTGCATCTGTAACATGGCAGCCTGTGACATCCTGCCACTTTAATCCTTTTATTCCTGCTGTCAGTTTATATTTCATAAACATTTAATGCTATTGCAAACATATATTATAGAAATTGTAACCATTATTGTAAAATATACATCAATTTGAAAACTCGTTTAATTATTTTTTTTTTCCGAAAGAGACAAGAGAACATGTTGGAAAGATTTCCCACTAGAAAAAATTAATTTAATCTCTTCTAATGGGCATCAACGAAGAAACTGTTTTTCCTAGTTCACAGGTATGTAATTTCCTTTCAATTTTCTTCCTGTCAGTTTTTGTTGGCAACTTAGGTCTGAGAAGGAGAGAAGTCCCCCAACAATACTGATTGAAAAAAATCACCTGCAGCATTGTCATGAGGTTCTCCCTGCTGGGCTCTGCTCTTTGTTTTCTGTTACCCTCTAGGTAGGTGCTTCATGAACACCTTTCTATGGTTTCTTTTTACTCTCTCACTAAAACTGTTTTCATCCACACTTCTTAGAAAAGGAGAATAACTTGATGCTGTCTGTCCGATTGGAAAATATTTGCTGGGAAAGCAATGCAAAGAAGATAAAGAGGGAGTTTCCTGCTGCAGGGTTACAACCACTGAAAATCAAATTTTCTAAGGTTTCTTTGTTGTTACAGTGAATTGGATTGTAATCTGCCATGCCTTAAGGACTTTGCTGTGTCCTAGATATCACATTTGAAATGTTCATCTTCCAGGGTAGTTTCACATGGTTTTTGAGATTAGTTAATTAAGACGAGTTGAATGTTATTTGATGATGACAACAGTATCACAAACAAGGAGAGTTGTTTATCATGTCCCATGCATTGTGATTTGCATTGAACATGCATTAGATAATTTAACCTTCACACAATACTATGAGGATTGTATTATGACTGTTTACTCTTTGATGGCAAATGTACAAACTGAAGGTCAAAGATGCTATGAAACTTATCCAGGGCCACACAGCTAGTGCATTTGGGGTATAATTCAAACTCAAGGAATATGACTTCAGTCTGTGCTCTTAACCTCATGAATACAGTCTCCAGTGCACAATGACCAAGTGTGTTCATCTTACAAATTGTCAGAGAATCTGTGACAGGTTTCTAACACCAGGTGAACTGAAGCATTTAATGAGTGAATTAATTATTTCCTTCAACAGACATTTATTAGGTTACTCTGTGCCAAGCACTGCTCTGGGCACAGGAGATACAGCTGCAAACAAGTCAGAGAAAGAACCTGTAGCCATGGAGATTGTATTCTTGCAGATGGATGAGAAAATGATAATTCCTCCAGTTTACCTTGTGCATTTGCTGGGATATTAGTGACGTTTTCATGAATCAATGAGTGATTTGAATACTGCAAATTCAGGCTGCAAGAATCAGTGCTTTAAGCATTAATTTTACTTGTCATTGTGACAAGTCGTGTCTTATTTGTGTGGGCATTTTCTTCCATGAGCACAGCACCTTGATAAGTAGTCACTAGTGGTTCCTCAAAAATTATTTATTGAATGATAGATTGTTATGAACTTTGAAAATTATATGCTACTTTCTGATTTTAAAAAGAGAAGAGGGCAATTTGTTCTTTTAAGTAACATGTCTAATTCTTAATAATGGGCCATGGGCTTTCTGAGTAATTTGACTTCCAAGCCTTGATCAGGAAAGTGGAATTTCAAAGCAGTGTTATGTATAAAGAAATGCTGGATTAACAAAGGTGTTCAAATACTTTCTATTAAATAAATATTCTAGTTTTAGCTTTTTTAAAAGGGCCTTAAAGTGGGTGTGAGAACACAGTCTCAGTTTTCAAGGGTATAGACATTTGGAGAAAAAAAAAATTGGAGACAGGTATTCCTCTAATTCTGCAGAGATCACCAACAGGATCAGCCATTAAAGAAATAGACAACCTTCTCTTGCCTTCTTATAAATGTGGAAATGGGAGCAAAGACAGGACTAGAATCTAGACACAGTCTGAAGCCAGCTGGTTGTACCCTCAGTGAATTAATTCATTCTTTACTTCATTCAATACACTGACCTGAGTGTATGCTCATAAGCAGTCATAGACCTTGTCCTAAAGGAGTATATTGTCTGGATAAGATGGCCTGTGTATATGTAGCTGAGGAAGTCTCAGAGCATATATTTCAGAGTGTAGCAAAGACTGAGAGAGCAGCAACTAACTACATGGGGCAGGGAGGAGGAGGGAAGTCTGGAAAGGAGAGTGCATTGGAGGGCAACAAAATAGAAAGGATCCTAACTAGACCAAGCAGGCTGTTTATATTGTTCTGGTTCCTCCTAAGAAATGCAACTTGTTGTACACAGACATAAATGAATGTTACAATTTTAATCACCAGGAATCAGTGTTATCAGGATTATATGGAGGAAAAAAAACAGAAAACAAGTGTGCCTTAATAGAATCACAGCTGCAGGTTTCTCAGATACTTTGGAGCATGATGGCTGGAAAGACCAAAAAAACCTTTTAATAATGAAACTCAGGGAAATTTAGCAAAAACATTTCCTACTTGTTTTTGTTTTTTTTTTTTTTTTTTTTTGATGGAGTTTCACTCTTTTGTGCCCAAGCTGGAGTATAATGTCGTGATCTCAGCTCATTGCAACCTCTGCCTCCTGGGTTCAAGCAATTCTCCTGCCTCAGCCTCCTGAGTAGCTGAGATTACAGGCATGTGCCACCACGCCTGGATCATTTTGTGTTTTTAGTGGAGATGGGGTTTCACCATGTTGGCCAGGCTGGTCTCAAACTCCCGACCTCAGGTGATCCACCCGCCTTGGCCTCCCAAAGTGCTGGGATTACAGGCGTGAGCCACCACGCCCGGCCAACATTTCCTACGTTCAAAAACTCTTGCACTATCAGAGCACTGAACCTAAGATGATAATTGTATGAAACTCAGATACAAGGGTTTAAATCTGTAATAGCACATCAGAAGCCACTCCTGGCTTCTCCTGGGACTTTATGTAACCTCTAACATTGCATCTATATTCAGTTTATTCCTCCAAAATATGATGCAATTCCAGTTAAAGTAACCAGATGGGCTTGGGTAATATTAAACTACAAGAGTTTTCAAAGACAATGTGTTAACTATTGATAATATTTAAACTCAATTATATTACTCCTCCTCCTTTAAACTTACATTAGAAGAGATTTTCAAGTGCCATTATATAAAATATATAAATTGACTATTTAAAACTATATATATTTTTTGCAGACTAGCTCATGTGCTGGAGATCCTTTTTTAAAGTCCTTTCTAAAATTTAACAAAACTCAAAATTTATAAAACTGAGCAAGGATCTCTAAATAAATCCATATTTAAACTACTCGTTATTTTTGGCCTCTTAGCAAACCACTGCAATTATAATTTTAAATGCTCTTTGATTCATATAAATATATTTTTGTTAATAATATAAGCCCTGTAGTAATTTAAACTGGAGACCTTTCTTTCCTTATGCTGAAAGCATTAATAGAAAACGAAAATTTGATAGAAAAACAAACCAGAATGCAGTGATGTCAGAAATCACTTCGGCTCTAATCTTCAGATCTTTTAGAATATTCAACATGAGTAACAAAGGAGTGAGATTTGCAGAAGAGATGGGAGTGACTCTGGGACAAGTATGAAGACACTGCTCCTTTCTTCCAAGCTTATGCTCAGTGTTCATCCCTATGGGAGTCTCCTTTATGCCAAATTCTTCCTGAGATCCATTGTCTCTTTTTATTTGACTCCAGATTAGAGCAACTTGTTATTCTACAGAACCCACTGTACAAATGATTTATTATTATTTTAAGTCCTTGATATTTGGGGATTGTTACATTCTGGAAAACAAACTTGCTTATCTTGACTCATTCAATCACCTTCCTTATACAAGAGACATATTAATGTAACTAGAATTCAAGATAAGGAAGTTTGAATTGGAAAACTAATTGAGGCTTTGGATTTCTTGAGTTGATTCCTTTCAATGTTGTTGTTTGTTCCTTTCTCTATCTAAAAGTAATGTAAATTTAATAAACACACACATTAACTCAGCCAATTGATTGCAGGATGTGGAGATATTCTCATCTTCCCTCCCAGCTCACTGCCTTGGATATCGAGCAGACTGTAAGTCTCTGTGGCAACTCCTGTAATGTTAATTCCCTGATAGATTCTCAATCGTCTGTGAGAACATAACCACTGGACTCATTCCAGGCATTCATGTCATAAAATTTCTTGACAAATCTGACACTGATTGGCAGACTTGCTTGCAGCTGGAAATACTGGCCAGAACTAGAAGCACATCAGCTCAATGATTTTGCTTGATACTTGGCTTTGTGAGCCGAAAGTTATGAAAGATGAACTCAGTTTACAAGGGAAAGGACACCTTTTCTACTGCTTTACCCATCTGAAATTATTTCTTCAAACTCAGAATATACTTATCAGGAGCATAAAGGGTTTTTTTTGAAGAAATATCAGAGTCCTTTTTCCAGTTGCTTTCTACAGACAGCACAGCAAGATGCATGGCTTTTGCAGGTTAGACCATCTTAGCCTAAAGTCCTAAAGTAGATTCGCTCTCGGCAGTCTCACAGATATTTGTTTGTCAATGTATGGGCTAAATTGTTTTCTGGTCCTGTGTGATTAGTGTTAGTTTTGTACATTGTCTCTTCAATGGCTATATGATTATCTTTTCTCTAATTAAATTTATACTCCTGGTATCCCAAAATGAATGAGAGGCTGCCTGCCTACCAGTTTAGCTTTAGTGATTTTTTATGCTGCATAATGGAGTACTTGTAGAATTTGTTGGGAGATTTATGAGACATATCTGTTCAATAAAGTTGTATTGTTATTTCTTCGTGGGATCCCAAAGAAACAATTGTCTCTATATGATTAAAACTTTATATTTTCTCCTAAACCAATTGCTTATTTTGCATTTCCTGTCTTGGTTAGTGAAACTTTATTCCCCTCAGGTAAATGCCAGACTCTAGGCATGGAGAGCTTTGAACTGTCCTGCAAGATTGCAAATTCTATTTCTCATGGCCTTTGGTCATATCATTTATTGCCCTATATTACAACAATTAACATGCTTATCTTATCTTCATTATTAGACAAAAAATGAGAATTATGCTTAATTCATATTTCTATATTTACTTATTTTGTAAAGACGGGAGCTTTCTGCTGCCCAGGCTAGTTTTGAATTTCTGGCCTCAAGTGATCCTCCTGTCTCTGTCTCCAAAAGTGCTGAGATTACAGGTGTGAGCCACTGTGCCTAGCTATATTACTTTTTATACTTAACAAATCTTTCAAAAGTTCTTCTATTTATATAGTAGATGATTGATTTATGTTTGTTGAATGAATGGGTAATTTTAGATTGAATTACTCTGAATTTTCATTTCAGGAATACTGAGGATTTGAACGCTTAATATTACTTTAAATGAGAATTTCCTAATATGCTATATTACTTTTAGGATATCTATGAGAGGAAAGCTGGAAAGTGATTTAAATGTAAGTACAAATCAAGGCGCTGATAATCTTCATGAGATATACTTCTGACATTATGATGCAGATTCAATATGTTCTTTGGCGTATGCTCACAAAGCAAGTACAAATTCTGTCTGACAATGTCACTCCTGTTTAGGCCACCTATAATACTTGTGGGCACTGTAGCAAGAGAATAAATAAAGACTCACATACCATAAATTTATGTTTTTAAAAGTTATAGATAATGCTAATTATATGCTAAATAAAATGTGTTCTTTGCTCCTACCTTGAAAAAGTAACTTCCTAATCACCTTGAAGGGTAGGTTCAAATTGTGATCTCTTAGACTCTTCGCACTTGTCAACTAGAAGGTAACAGCATAGAAAAAAGAACAGCTTTAGGCTGCTGCTGCTGCTGCTCCTCTCCCCATCTCTTCTTCCCCCTTCGCATCCTCCAATTCTGGGCAGGGCCTTGCACTTATATGAACACTAATATATATAAATTAAAAATTTATTTACACTTTCCCACTAACATTTGCCACTTGGTTAGCCATTGAGCCTAGTGGTATATACACCTGAGGTAGGTCTGCACTGAGCATGATGGGCCAACGAGGAAGCCCACACAACCCTACAAGTGGACTTAGGGCCATTTGAGAAGGGAATCCCTGGGACGTTAATACACAGAGTGTAGGTTACGAGTGGGGTGCTAATCATCCCACTGGTAGACCCGTCGGGAGGCTATGCCAGAGGCTGCTGTTACCTGGGCATATGGGTAGTGTTTCTGGTTCCTAAACATCTCCCCTAAATATACTATTCAAATCTTACGAAGATATAGTCACCATTTATAGCTTCATGTACCTTTAAGAGAAATTAATGTTTCATCCTTGAGAAAGCTACAGTTAATGAAATTCATGAAATGAACACATGCAGACAATTCTGAATTCTTGAAATATGCAGCAGAATATGTTGCAAAAAGCTCGAGGGTGCAAATAATCAAAACAGTGATTATAATCATGTGTGAAAAAGATTTATGATAGTGGATGAACAAGGAAATAAAGAAACAAAGGACTCTGCATAAATTGTTCCAAAACAATGAGAATATCCATGAAAAATTGAGACTGAAAAAAATCTTGCTGCAGAAAGCTTACATCAGGATAGCTAAATAGACCCAGTCTGTCAAAAATATCTAGTTTCCTGATGCATTAGAGAAGAAAGGGGTCTGTATCTGATAAGGTAAAATCCTTTGCCAGGAAGGCTTGATCAAACTTCTTTTTATTTGGTTCAAAAATATTTTAAAAATTGAATTTGAGAGACTTCCACTAAAATTATCAGGAGAGCTGTAATATTAGAAAAAATTTCTATTAATTTGTGATGGCTCTTTCAATAATAACTATAAAACCATACTATATGTTTCAAAATACAAATTAATTTAGTGAGAGTTAATTTTTAGGAATAACATAGTTTTACAAAAGTTGTGACTTGATGTTTGTGGATGGCAACTGAGAACACTGAAAAAAGTCCCTGGATTCAGATCTTGGCTTTAGTTGGAATTGCAGTACTCACTAGATGTATAAGGTACTTAAACGGCGTTACTTTGAGAAACAGTTTCTCAACATAAAATTAGAACAATGGTCTCTAACATGGTTGTTGTGAAGACTAAATGTGACTACATGTGACAGTGCTTTGTAAATGGCACTGCGTGGTACCATTGTTACACACTAGTATTATTTGTCTTAACTCCCTCTATGATTTCTAAAATATATCATATATACAAAGGGTGCATTCCTCATAAGTGATTTAGTTCTTTTCAGCTCAGTAGCAGTTAATTCCTTAAATTTGAATCACTGTAGAGCTTCCTTTCAGTCATTAAAATGACTGATCTGAACCAAGGTGCCTTCTTGTTAGTTTTTGCTTTTATCTGAACAAGCAATTAGGATCAATTAAGTAGTCATCTATTTGAATGTTTGACAACTGAGACTTATTGTAATTAAAATGAATATCTCAGCTGTGTTTCTGGTCAATCCTGCATAATAGCCAACATTATTTTAATGATTTTTTTCTTCTGAAGAGAGTTAAAATGCACATGATGAAAATAACAAAACATAAGGTAAGAGACTTTTGTATCATATCCTACAATATGTATGTCTTGAAAAGAGCATATTGCCACTGATTTAATAAATATATAAATAATGCCTATGTATTATAATAATGGACATGTATGCTATGCTCTTTTAATCTATATATTTTGCCTTCATATTTTCCAGCCATTTCTGCCACCATTCAATAATAAAATAGTTAAACACTAAGTGTCAAATCCTATGGAAAGCTAATCCTTCTAGTTTGACTTGTGGCTTCTAATCATTAGAAAATACACTTGAAAAAAGCATATCAGCAAACACATTCCAAAATATTAAAAAATCGCCAAATGAGGTGGAAATCTTTCAAAGTTAGGGGAAAATATACGGTTGGATAGTCAACTGTGAAGATTAAGCAAAGCCGCAAACAAATATATAAATGATTATAGATATGAACTAGAAAAAATTGGAAAGGATTAATGAAGAGTTAGAATTCAAAGTAAGTGTGTGAAACTGACATTAAATACAACTAAATTTTACCTTGTATGACATACATGATGATTACCATATCAGTAAGTGCCTGACCTCGGTGTTTGGACGAACGGAGGCAGGATGGTGCACTTCCAGGTTCTTCTTCACCACCAGCTCTTCCCGCGCGCGCGAAAATGCAGCCGGCGCCCAGGACGGTGCAGATCAACTGGGCATGCGCCAGGTGACGTCAATCCAAAGAGGCCAAGATTTACCTGGTCGCACCTGCGGAACGCCCCCGACACGCCCGTGCCCCGCCTATTGCCCTCCCACTCCTAGAAAAGCCGCTCTCCGCCAGTGAGCCACGCGGCCTTCTCACAGCCCCGCTCCTGTCAGGATGTCAGGACTGTGGGAACTCCGTCGGAGAGCCCCACCAGGGGACTCTGCAGGCCTTCTTTGCCGGAGGCCGACAGACTTCTCCCTACCCACCTTCTTTCCCTGAAGCTAGGTGACCAAAATAAACTTGCAGTTTTGCTCCTACACTTGCCTACCCGCTGGTTCTTTTGTGCCCGCTCGGCTGGTCTTAGAAAAACAAATCACTCAGCAAAACCTGTGGCACAAACAAAAGTCTTCTTTGGTCTCCACTGCTTCTTTTACACAAACTCTTAAGTGTTTGTGCTACTCTTTAAATCCTTTATGCCTTTATATAGACTTGTGGCTTTTCAATGTATTGTAACTCCTTAGGGTATGATCGGCAATGTTGTCTTCTCCTCCCTCTTTTTGGGGAAAATACTTATTTTACTTGCTCATTATGAAAAACTTTTAACATGCACAAATGTGAACAGATGAACATAAAATGAACTCAGGTATCCATTGTCCAGCATTAAAAACTATCACTCTATGGCAGATCCTTCCCTACCTACACACTATCTACTCCCTTTCCCATCTGTAAAGTCTTCGGTCTACATATACTCAGATATATGTTATATAGTTGAGATGTATTTTAAAAACCCAGTCACAATACTATTTTTGCACCTAAAATAAAAAGTAGTTCATTAGTACCACCAAATATCCAGTTAGTATTCAAAATTAGAACTGATTTATACCTTTCTTCACATTTAATTTAATAAATATATAAATAATGCCTATGTATTATAATAATGGACATGTATGCTATGCTCTTTTAATCTATATATTTTGCCTTCATATTTTCCAGCCATTTCTGCCACCATTCAATAATAAAATAGTTAAACACTAAGTGTCAAATCCTATGGAAAGCTAATCCTTCTAGTTTGACTTGTGGCTTCTAATCATTAGAAAAGCACTGCAAACTGGACACTGATACCTTTATTTTCTCTTGCCTAATACTGTATTTCAAATATAGGGTTCTGACTACAAATTCTGCATTTTTTTTTTGAATGATACCATGAACGTTTCCATTTTATCCAAAAGGCACACAAAGGTACCATCATCTATATTTTTACTGCTGATTCCATTGCCATGCAGTTTTCTCCCACAACCATGCTATTCATCAGACAAAGGAGGAATCTAATGCATTTCTTAAGATAAATTAATCCTGTGAAGAGCTTAATGAAAACTTAGATATGGAGTGGTACATAACATGCACGATTATGGATTAATTAATAACAAGTCAACTCAAACACCTCATTTCATAATTTTGACAGCGTCTAATTTTACTTGAGTGATGGATGAGGGGAAGAGCACAGAAAGATAACACATGAACTTTATTAAGAAATTTTATAAAACCTCTCACAGTATTCTTGTGGCAGTGATAAAGAATTGGAGGTTGTATGTTAGTAAACTTATTTAAATTCAAAGAGCCAAGACAAATAAAATTTAAAAATGTTTCAGGAGCTAGGAGGCAAGATGGCTGACTAGACTCAGCTGCAAGCAACATCTGCTACCGAGGGATCACGACAACAGGAAGACTGGAGCACTCCTAGCAGACCTTCAGAGGGGTGACTTGGAGAGTGGACTGAGGGAAGATACCGGTGCTGGGCTAAAGTCAGGGGAAACTAGGAACCCCAAACAAGGCTACCACTCACTGGGACTCATTTCCACTCCCCAGTGACTCCTGGGAAAGAAGGGAGCTAAGAAGACAAGAAGCAACTTGCCATGTGGAGCAACCACTGTCACCAAACTGCCAGTGCCCCTGGGGGTTGTGGAGACTCTTGCTGACAGGAGTCCAGAGGTCCATGGTCCTGCCAGCAAGAGACTCCACAATCCCCAGGGAAACTGGAGCTGGCAGGGAAAGCTGCTTAAATACTTGGTAGGGGCAGAAATCCAGCAGGTGCAAAGCCCAGAGGTTTTCGGGTGAAAGCATCTGTAGTGAAGCATGGCCAGGGGCACCTACTCTCTAGGCTTGACTCTCTCCCATAGGAGACTTTAGTCCTATGGGACCTGTTGGAGCTGAACTCTCAAGGCGGTTTTGCACAAGACGAGGCTGGTCTGATGCGAGCTACTCTTGGTCTGCTGGCCTCTCTGTGGGCCCCAGCCTGGCCATACCTGCTTGCAGTGCAGCCTTGGATGACCAGGTGGGGTACCAGCTGGGGGCCCACATCATATTGTCTGATGTAGCAGACCATACTGGACCAGTGAAGAGCTCTAGTAGAGTGCACCTGCAGATGCACACCAGCCAACCCAGGCCCTTCCCTCACCACAGCCTTCCCTGAGCCACTTTGCATGTATGCACTCTTCCATGGCAACCCCCCAACTGTACTGCCATTGCTGTTGGAACATTCACAGGCATGGAGACCATCAGCCACATGCTGGCTAGCACGCAGAACCTGCACTGCTGGTGAGAAACCATGCAGGGACACCAGTGGACCCACCTCAATCCCCAGCAGCAGCTGCCACCCACGTGAATGTACACATGGAGGGCACACTCAGTCATGTGCCTAACAGCATCCTGCCTGATGCTAACACCACTGCCAATGCAAATGTGTGCAGGAATGCTGGTGGAGCCCCTCCCCTCTCCCATGTCATGCTGCTGCCACTGTTGCTGTGAATGCCAGCATGGAAGCTGGCACCCCTGCACCTACCAGTACCCTGTTGCAGCTGAGAAGCATGCAACCCATGGTGCTGCCACTGCTGGTGGCATATGCAAATGAGGACGGATCCCTCTGCCACCTCCCTGAGAAGCACAGTGGCTGGCACCACCCATTGGAGTGTTGTGGCCAGCAGTCAGGAACAACCTGGTCCCTCCAGTGCTTCAGGTTCCTTAACTCCAGGGGGCACAGAACAAAACCAGGGGCCTGACATCAGCCCTTCAGAGTTAGAACACGCAGTCTATGAGTTCTGATATGAGCTTTGCCCCCCTAAAATCCTCCAGAAACAAAGCCAATCAACTGAACCGACATTCTACCACAATGAAACCCCCAAGACCACTGAAATATGTTTTTCAAGTTGCTTGGTTTCTCTGTCCGTCTCTTGAATACAACATACTGCTGGGTCTTGCCACACTGTGCCATTTAATTGGGGTATTTCTTCAATTTATATTCAAAGTTAGTATTGACATGTGTAAATTTGGTTCTGTCATCATGATAAAGCTACTGACCCAAAGGTCAGTAGCTTTAAAGATTGAAGAATCATTAGCCAAAAAAGATGAGAAAGAGCTAGCATAAGAAATCTGGAAACTCAAAAATCCAGAGTGTTTCTTACCTCAAAAGGACAGCACTAGTTTCCCAGCAATGGTTCCTAACCAGGCTGATAGCTAAAATGACAGAAATAGAATTCAGAAATTGGTTAGGAATGAAGATCATTGAAATACAAGAGAAAATTGAAACCCAATTCAAGGAATCTAAGGATTACAAAGAAAGACACAGGAACTGATGGACAAAATAGCAATTATAAGAAAGAATGAAACTGAGCTTTTAGAGCTGAAAAACACCCTACAGGAATTTCCTAACGCAATTGTAAGTATTAACAGCAGAGTTGACCATGCTGAGGAAAGAATATCAGAGTTTGAAGACTGGCTCTCTGAAATAACTCAGTCAGAAGGAAATAAAGAAAAAACAATAAAGAATGAGCAAAACTTCTGGGAAATATGTGGTTATGTAAACATAACCAATCTATGATTCCTGGGTTGCTGAGAGACAGAGAGAGAAACCAAGCAACTTGAAAATTGTATTTCAGGATATTGTTCATGAAAATTTTCTCAACTTCACCAGAGAGGCAAACATTCAAATTCAGAAAATGCAGAAAACCTCAGAAAAATACTACACAAGAAGACCATGCCAAGACACATAGTTATCAGATTCTCCAAAGCTGAAATTTTTTTTTAAGTGCAGATCACTTACAAAGGGAACATCATCAAATTAACAACAGACAGATAATCAGGATACCTACAAGCCAGAAGAGCTTGAAGACCTCTACACAGCATTCTTAAAGAAAAGAATTTTTAACCAAGAATTTAACATTTGGACAAACTAAGCTTTATAAACGAAAGCGAAATAAGATCCTTTTCAGACAAGCAAATACTAAGGGAATTTGTTATGATCAGACCTGCATTATAACAGCTCCTGAAGGAAGCACTAAATATGTAAAGAAAAGTCCATTACCAGCCACTCTAGAAACACACTGAAGTACACAGACCAGTGATACTATAAAGCAACCACACAAACAACTTTGCATAATAACTGGCCAATATCATGATGACAGGACCACATTTACACATATCAATACTAACTTTGAATATAAATTGGATAAATACCCCAATTAAATGGCACAGTGTGGCAAGACCCAGCAGGATGTTGTATTTAAAATGCCTATCTCACATGCAATGACACTCACAGGCTCAAAATAAAGAGATGGAGAAAACTTTACCAAACAAATGAAAAACAGAAAAAAGCTGGTGTCACAATGCCAATTTCAAACAAAACAGACTTTGAACCAACAAAGATCAAAAAAAGACAAAGAAGGGCATTACATAACAGTAAGGGGTTCAATTCATAAAGAAGACCTAACTACTACATATATATGCACCCAACACGGAAGCACCCAGATTCATAAAGCAAATTATTAGAAACATTCAAACAGACTTAGACTTTCACACAATAACAGAGGGAGATTTCAACATTCCATTGGCAGTATTAGATCACTGAGGCAGAAAACTGACAAATATATGCAGGACCTAATCTCAGCCCTTGAGAAAATGGACCTAACAGACATCTACAGAGCTCTCCACCTAAAAACAACAGAATATACATTCTTCTCACCTGCACAAAGCACATACTATAAAATTGAGCACAAAATTGGGCATAAAACAAACTTCAAGAAAAATTTAAAAAACGAAATTATACTAGCCACATTCTTGGACCAGAGTGCAATAAAAATAGGAATCAATGCTAAGAAAATTACTTGAAACTATACAATTGTGTGGAAATTAAACAACCTCCTCCTGAATGACTTCTGAGAAAATAATGACATTAAGGCAGAAATGACATTAAGGCAGAAACTTCTCAACATTGAACCAGGAAGAAATTGAATCCCTGAACAGAAGAGTAATGAGTTTTGAAGTTGGATCAGTAATAAATAGCCTACTAACCAGAAAAAGCCCAGTGCTAGATGGATTCATAGCCAAATTCTACCAGATGTATAAGGAAAAGCTGGTACAATTCCTACTGAAACTATTTCATAAAATTGAGGAGGAGAGACTCCCTTTTACCTCATTCTATTCAGCCAGCATCATCCTAATACGAAAACCCAAGAGACACAACAAAAAAAGAAAATTTAAGGCCAATATCCTTAATGAACATAGATGCAAAATCCTCAACAAATGATTAGCAAACCAAATAAAACAGTACATCAAAAACCTAATCCACCATGATTCAGTAGGCTTTATTCCTGGATGCAAAGTTCCTTTAACATATATAAATCAATACATATTATTAACTACATAAACAGAACTAAAGACAAAAAAAGTATCATATCAATAGATGCAGAAAATGCTTTCATTAAATTCAACATCCCTTCATGTTAAAAACCCCTCAACAAACTAGGCATTAAAGGAACATGATTTAAAATAATGAGAGTCATCTATGACAAACCCACAGCACACGTCATACTCAATGGACAAAAGCTTGAAGCATTCCCCTTGAAAATCAGCACAAGACAAAGATGCCTTCTCTCACCACTCCTACTCAACATCGTACTGGGGGCCCTAACCAAATAAATCAAGTAAGAGAAAGAAATAAAAGGCATCCAAATAGGGAGAGAAGTCAAACTATTCCTGTTTGCAGATGATATGATTCTATACCTAGAAAACCTCATAATATCGGACCAAAAGCTCCTTGATCTGATACACAGCTTCAGCAAAGTCTCTGAATACAAAGTTAATGTAAAAAAATCAGTAGCATTTCAAAACAACAACATCCAAGCTGAATGCCAAATCAAGAGTGCTACTTCATTCACAATAACCACAAAAAGAATAAAATACCAAGAATACAGCTAACCATGAAAGTAAAAGACCTCTATCAATGAGAATTACAAGATACTGCCCAAAGAAATCAGAGATGACACAAAGAAATGGAAAAACATATCATGCTTGTGGATAGGAGTCGTCAATATCATTAAAATGGCCATAGTACCCAAAGCAATTTGAGATTTAATGATATTCCTATTAAAATACCAATAACATTCTTCACAGAATGCAACACAATCCTTAACAAAAACAACAAAGGTGGAGGAATCACATTACCCAACTTCAAACTATTCTACAAGGCTACAGTAATAAAAACAGCATGGTACTGGTACAAAAGCAGGTATTTAGACCAATGGAACATAACAGAGAGTCCATAAATAAGGCCACATAAATGCAACCATCTGATCTTTGACAAAGCTGACAAAAACGAGTAACAAGTAAAGGACTCCCTATTCAATAAATGGTGCTGGGATAATTGGTTAGCCATATGCAGAACATTGAAACTATATTCCTGTCTTACACCACATATGAAAATTAACTCAAGATGGATTTTAATACAACCCTTAAAAGTAAAACCAAAAACTATAAAAACCTTGGAAGATAACCTAGGAAATACCATTCTGGATATAGGACCTGGCAAAGACTTCAGGACAAAGATGTCAAATGCAGTTGCCACAAAAACAAAAATTGACAAATGAAACCTAATTAAACTGAAAAGCTTTTGCACAGCAAAAGAAACTAACAACAGAGTAAACAGACAACCTACGGAATGGGAGAAAATATTTGCAAACTGTGTATCTGACAAGGTCTAACATCAAGAATCTATAAACAAGCAAGTTTACAAGCACAAAACAAGTATCCCCATTAAAAAGTGGGGAAAGGACATGAATAGACATTTTTCAAAAGAAGATATACATATGACCAACAAGCGTATGAAAATATTCAACATCATTAATCATCAGAGAAATGCAAATCAAAACCACAATGAGATACCATTTCACACCAATCAGAAATTAGGTTTCGCACCAACATAATTTTTAAAATTCAAAAAATAACAGATGCTGATGAGATTGTGGAGAAAAGGGAATGCTTGCACACTGCTGGTGGAACTGTAAACTGGTTTAGCCATTGTGGAAAACAGTTTGACAATTTCTCAAAGAACCTAAAACAGAATGGCCATTTTTACCCAGCAATCCCATTACAGGGTATATACCCAAAGGACTATAAATCATTCTACCATAAAGACACATACTTACATATATTCATCATAGCATAGAGGCGCTTTGCCGGATACCTGTATTTGAACAACTGTCAGCTCTCCAAGCCCATTGTGTACAGTATAACATAAAGTTGGGGTGGAGCTTAGCTGTTTCCTAATTAGACATAAAAGGTGCCTTTTGTCTTGCTGAAGGAGAGGAAGGGGCTAAAGCCTATGTGGCTGTGGTACATGGGAAAAGAGGGACTATTTTATAATGTTCAGTTTCTCAATCATAATAAAGTCTTTATAAGCTTAGGTTGGCCAGTTAAATATGCTAGGACAACCTGGAAGTGGAGGATAGTGACAATTCTCCACATATCCAACAGTTTGTCTGATTATGTAGAGAGGCAAAAGTCTTTGCCCACTCACCAAATCACACAGCATCTGTGTGATTCCAACTCATATCCAAAAGTAGAATGCCAATCCGTATCTTTATGTTACCCATCCCTTTTGTTTCTTCTGAACAGGAGCCAGAGGTCACTTGTTGGCTCACAGGAATAAGTGGGATCAGTCTCTTGTGTTCTGTCAGCCTGTGCAGCTGCATAAGAGACAGGTTTAATTAGAGATAATTAGGCTCAGCTGTTTATTCTTAGAAGTTTAACTGCATTTGGGGTACCAGGAGAATTTGATAGGGTCCCTTCCATTTTGGGGAAAGTTGATCTGTTGGGGATTCTTCCTGACAAATATTCAGTAGGAACAAATCTCTTGGCTGGTTTATAAAAAGATTGTCTTCCTTAGTAGGGGAGGGGAGTCTTTGGTTTCTGTACTCAAGGAGTGCCTTTTACACTTGTCCTAAGTTGATTACATAATTTGGTAGCTTGAAAGTATCTATGTCTATAAGGATATCTGTAGTTGAGAAAGGCCATAGGTACATTATGTCCAAAGGGCTGAACTGCAGATTTTTGGGGGAGGGATCCCACACTCATAGCAAGGCTACAGGCAATAGAGACAGCCAGATTTCTGATGTTTCCTGGCATAGGTTAGCAAGAGTCCTTCTTAGAGTTTGATTGGTTCTTTCTACTTTACCTGAAGGCTGTAGCCTCCACGGTGAATGAAGGCAATACTGAATTCCTAGGGCTGAAGATACATTTTGGGTAACTGTCACTGTGAAAGATGGGCCGTTATTGCTCTGCAAGCTCTTAGGCAGCCCAAATTTAGGACATATTTCCTTTAATAGGAGTTAGAAACTTCAATTGCCTTTTCACACCCGGTAGGAAAAGACTCGATCCAACTGGTAAAGGTGCCAATAAATACTAATAAATCTTTAAACCCTTTACATGGGGGCATCTGAGTATAGTTTACTTACCAGTTTTCACCAGGGTACGTTCCCCTGTGCTTAACAGGTCTTATTAGAGGAGGAGGTAAAGATTGGTTATTCAGGTTATCCTGGGCAGAGTTCATAGGTCTGAGTTATTTGCTTTACTGTTTTAAGAAAATCTTTTGCTATAAAAAGATGAGAGATTGACTGAAACAAGGAATCTTCCCAAATGAGTAGAGTCATGCAAATACTTAACTCTTTTCCCTCTATTAGCACCCAGAATCAACAGTTTGTTGCCACTGATAAGCCAGTCAGAAGGATCTTGAATTAAACCCTGATCTTTAGCCCACTCTTGTTCCTCTTTAGTATATCTCCGTTCTATCATTACTGGGGTGGTGAGTACTATTAGGCCTACAAGTCTAACTGGCTCCTTTAATGCAGCTGCTTTAGCTGCAGCATCTGCAAAGGAGTTTCTCTTTGCCACACTAGAGTCTCCTTTATGATGCCCTCTGCAATGGATTACAGCTACTTCCTTGGGCAGCAAAACAGCATCTAACAGATTTAAAATTTCCCAGTCACATTTTACAAGAGAACCCTTAGTGGTTAGGAGTCACCGTTCTGTCAAGCTAGAAGCTTGAGCATGAAGGGCCAGAAAGGTGTACTTAGAATCAGTGTAAGTGTTAATTCTTAAGTCCCTTCCCAATTGCAGTACTCTAATAAGAGCTATTAATTCTGCCTTTGAGCCAAGGTAGAAGCTAGTTGACTGAGATTCAATTACCTCGTGTTGACTGACAACTACATGCCGACTTTTTCTGTTTCCCTGGTGCACAAAGCTACTTCCACCTATAAATAATTCTACCTCAGAATTATCTAGAGGCTCTTCCTTTAAATCTGGCCAGGCAGAATAAACTTGCTCCATAACTTGTGTACAAAGTGATCTAGGGTGGCTGTGGGCTCAGGCAGAAAAGTAGCTGAATTTAAAGTCTGGTATACTTTCGAGTTACATCAGGAGTGTCTAGCAACAAAGCCTGATATTTCAATAAGCGTTCCACAATTTATTGACTTCATCTACCAAAAGAGGAGTTGAAGCAACTGCCCTGAGACATCTAGGCCCTTCTGAAGCTATGTGGTCTAATTGTTTAGAAAAATGGCTGGGTGTGTTGGCTCATGCCTGTAATCTCAGCACTTTTGGAAGCCGAGGTGGGCAGATCACCTGAGGTCAGGAGTTCGAGGCCAGTCTGACCATCATAGTGAAGTCCCATCTCTAATAAAAAAACAAAAAGTAGCCAGGCGTGGCGGTGCACACCTGTAATCACAGCTACTCGGGAGGTTGAGGCATGAGAATCGCTTGAACCCAGGAGGTGAAGGTGGCAGTGAGCTGAGATGGCACCACTGCACTCCAGCCTGGGCGACAGAACAAGACTTCATCAAAAAAAGAAAAGAAAGAAAGAAAGAAAGAAAGAAAGAAAGAAAGAAAGAAAGAAAGAAAGAAAGAAAGAAAGAAAGAAAGAAAGGAAGAAAGGAAGGAAGGAA
>NW_012118688.1:751890-753018 GCF_000951035.1 Colobus angolensis palliatus
AGAAAGAAAGAAAGAAAGAAAGAAAGAAAGAAAGAAAGAAAGAAAGAAAGAAAGAAAGAAAGAAAGAAAGGAAGAAAGGAAGGAAGGAAGGAAAAAGCAAAGCAAAGCTACTGGTCAGGGGACATTTTTCAGTTTCTTGACAAGGACACCCAGGAGAGTTCCTTGTTTTTTAGCTACATAAAAGGAAAAAGACTTATCAAGATTAGGAATCCCTAGGGCTGGAGCTGAAGCTGATCCTGATTTCCCATTGAGAGCATTAAAAACATGTTTACAATTGTTATCTCATTCAAAATTATCTAGATCTGATGCTTTCAGGGCCTCAGATAAAGGCTTGGCCATATGCCCAAATCCAGGCACTCATAAACAGCAGAATTCTACTATCCCTAGGAAAGCCCACAGCCACTTTCTAGTTTGGGGTTTTTGAATGCCCAGGATAGCTTCCTTTCATGATGGGGCTATTGCTCAGGTGCCAAAGGTTAGGACATATCCTAAGTATTTAACCTCTTGAGTTGAAATCTAGGACTTATATAATGATACCTTATACACACTAGTTCTCAGAAAAGTTAGCAACTTAATGGTGCTTTCATCTGAGTCTCTTTTAGTTGGACTAGCAACCAACATGTCATCCACATATTGGATAATAGTGTTCTTATTCATTTGTAACATCCTTAATTCTCTAGCCAATGCATTAGGCTATCCCTAACCCCTGGGTAAAAACTGTCCAATTGAGAAACCAAATGACTATCAGGATCAGTCCATTCAAATGCAAAGATGAATTGCAAATCAGGGTATACTGGAATGCAAAAAAAAAAAAAAAAAAAAGGCATCCTTAAGATTTAAGACTGTAAACAAATTGGCATCTCCATAGACCTGGGTTAACAGCATGTAGGGATTGGGCACTATAGGATGTATGGGAATGACAGCCTCATTGACAGCTCAAAGATCTTGGACAAATCTATAGTCTCCATTTGGCTTTTTAACTGGCAAGACTGGCGTATTACAAAGAGACTCACAGGGCCTTGACATCCCAAATTGCAAAAACTTAGCTATTAATGGTTGGACCTCTCTTTGTGCCTCTGGCTTTAAGGGGTATTGTCTCTTCCAGGGGTATGGGACACTAGGCTTCAG
>NW_012118688.1:753538-758646 GCF_000951035.1 Colobus angolensis palliatus
AAAAAAAAAAAAAAAAAAAGACATCTTTAAGATCTAAGACCATAAACCATTTGGCATCCCCAGAGACCTGGGCTAACAGCATGTAGGGATTGGACAGAATAGGATGTATGGGAATGATAGTCTCATTGATAGCTTGAAGATCTTGAACAAATCTGTAGTCTACATTTGGCTTTTTTAACTGGCAAGATTGGCATATTTACAAGGAGACTCACAGGGCCTTGACAACCTTAATTGCAAAAACTTAGCTATTAATGGTTGGATCCCTTTTTGTGCCTCTGGCTTTGAGGGGTATTGTCTCTTCCTGGGGTATGGGACATCAGGCTTAAGTTGAATGCAAACTGGGGGAATCTTTAAAGTTTTGTTTGGAACCTCAGTGTTTCATACAATAGGATTTACTTGGGAGGTTATTTCAATAGGTAAGGTAGGTAAGTCACCTACTGACCTTTCTCCCTTTTCACAGGAGAGGAGAAAGAGCAATCTCTCAGCTGCCTTGTGATTTCCAAAAGGTACCACTGTTTGCAGCTGAGTCAACAAATATCTTCCCCAAAAGGAGGTGGGGCATTCAGGCCTGATAAGAAAGACATGTGAGAAAGCCAAAGTCCCTGAAGAGCAGCTTAAAGGAGAGGTAAAATAATGTCTATGAGCTTGTTCATCTATACCTGTGACCATACAGTTTTTGGGTGACAGGCCTGTTATTGTAGGTCAAAACACAGTAAACAGCTCCTGTATTCAGTAGTAAGTTAATATTCTTACCTACCACTTCAAGGGTAACCAGAGTGATTTGTTTTTCTAAGACCAGCCGAGCGAGCACAAAAGAACCAGCAGGTAGGCAAGTGTAGGAGCAAAACTGCAAGTTTATTTTGGTAACCTAAGGTGTGGGGAAGAAGTCTGTCGGCCTCCGGCAAAGAAGGCCGACAGAGTCCCCCCTCGTGGGGCTCTCGGGCGGGGTTCCTGCATCCCGACTTCAGTGGGGCTGGAGGAAGACCGCGTGGGACCTGGGCCAAGAGCGGCTTTTCTAGGGAGTGGGAGGGCAATAGGCGGGGCACGGGCGTGTCAGGGGCGTTCCGCAGGTGCGACCAGGTAAATCTTGGTCTCTTCGGATTGACGTCACCTGGTGCATACCCAGTTGGTCTGCACCTTCCCGGGTCGCCGGCTGCATCTTCGCGCGCGCGGGAAAAGTTGGGAGGGGGGAAAAGTTGGGAGGGGGGGAATGAAGAACCCGGAAGTGCACCATCTTGCCTCCGTTCGTCCAAACACAGAGATTCCTCCAGAGATATGACTAGTTGCCAAACATGAGCTGGTGTCCGATTGGAAGCTCGTGGGCCCCGTCACTCCTCAGCTTGCTTAACTATTTCTGCCATCATTGGTTCAGGTGCCAAGAGCTCCCTTCAGAGTGCTGAGCATTCACTCTTCCAATGGCCAGTTTTCTTACATTATGCACACTGATCTATGCCCAAGGCACAGTGACTTGGATGCCAAGCTCTAGTTTTTCCACCTTTTTGCTTCCCTTGTTCAGGCCAAGAGCCAGAAAAAACCTTATGTGGAAGATGAGCTTAAGGTTACAGCCAAGAGCTACACCTTGTATGAGGTTCTTTTTGCTCTTTCTGCTTCCTCTGTTCTGCCACTGTTATTAAAAGCTTTAAACGCCATATCCCAAAACTAACTGATAGGAGTCTGGGGACCCACAGCTAGTTTTTAAAGTTTCCTATAGATATCAGGGCAGACTGGGTTATAAAATGTACTCCCAAAAGGGTCTGTCCTTCCCTTGAGCCAGAATCAGTGTTAGTATATTTTCTAATTGCCTCAACTAAATGCTCTTAGAACAAAGTGGGATTCTCATCTTTACCTTGAGAAACTTCCTTAACCTTTTCACAGTTAACAGGCTTTTTCATACACTTCTTCATCCCTTACAACAAACAAGTAACCATATAATCTCTCCTCCCCAGGTCCTCACTGCCACTTTGATAGTTCCATTCTGAATCTTGCTCTGGAACTGCTGCATCCCTTGCCGGATATGTATTTTGATTAGGGTTATGAGCCAATACCTCATCTGCATGGGTCCTAGCTGGTCCCAAACACACTGTTTCTCTTCTACTGTACAACACAGAGATGACAAAATATGCAGATCCTGGCAAGTTAAGCTATAGGTAAGAGTTAATTTTTCAAACTCATCTATGAATTTTCCTGGATCTTCAGAGAAATGACCAAACTTCTGTTTACATAAAGCCAGATCAGACATAGAAAAGGGGGCATATATTCTTACAGTGCCTTCTTCCCTCTTTGCCACCACTCTATCTGGATGAAGATTTCCTTTTGGAGGTTGATAAGAGGCTCCACTATGAGTACTACTTGCAGGGCTATGTTCCTCAGGGTGTGGTGAGTATAGAGTGGGACTAAGTGGGTAAGGAGGAGACAGAGGGGTCACAATAGAACTTCCAGATGGAATAGAGGGAGAAAGGGCTGATGCACCTGAACTTTCACAGCTGACAGAAGGAGGCTCTGCTCCACCAAAACATGCCTGCTGAACTCTGGGGGGCTTACATCAAGGGATCATCTAGTATGTCTATTTTTTGTTCCCTTTGCTCTAGTCAAACAAGCACACACCTGTTGCAGGGTTTTATCCTGTCTGAGCAGCAAAAATGCTTGAATATACTGTATTTCATCCCATTTTCCCTCCTGCTTACAAAACAAATCAAATTGAAGTATAGTATTAAAAACCACAGTTCCAGTAGGTGGCCATTTTTCTTCTTTTCTAAATAGTATCAAGGCCAGACCGTATTACATAGAAACACCAATTTCCTCTTTTTAAGCCCATTTATTTTAAACTGGTCCCAACATTCAAGAAAACATTTTAGCAGTCAGTCCTTTGGGAATGATGCTGTGGTTCCCATGAAGGAGGGAGGTGATGCTGAAAGAAAAGTTCCAAATCTTGTATTGCCACTGGCCAAGTTCCACTAAAAAGAATAAGGGAAGTTTTAAGGCCAGCTGCATTAATGAGGGGATCCCTGCTGAAAATTGAATTATCTTATTCACACTGCCAAATAATATAAATGAACTGAGTCATGAGTCTTTATTTATTTATTTATTTATTTGAGATGGAGTCTCACCCTGTCACCCAGGCTGGAGTGCATTGGCATGATCTCAGCTCACTGCAACCTCAGCCTTCTGGATTCAAGTGATTCTCCTGCCTCACCTCCTGAGTAGCTGGGATTGCAGTTGCCAGCCACCACACCTGACTAATTTTTTTTTTTTTTTTGTATCTTTAGTAGAGACAGGGTTTCACCATGTTGGCCAGGCTGGTCTCGAACTCCTGACATCATGATCCGCCCACCTCAGCCTCCCAAAGTGCTGGGATTACAGGCGTGAGCCACTGCACCCAGCTGAGTCATGAATCTTAGATAAACAACAACATGGAATCCGACACGAGAAATGTCAAATTTCCCAATAATAATGCAAAGGAAATGAAGAGCATTTAGATGAGGATGACCAGAGCAAGCTGGTTCTGGTCAATAGTGGCAGTGTGGATTGGACAAGCAAAGCCGATTTGCCTGAATCCAAGAAAGGAAATAAGTTTTTTTAGTGTGCAAATGAAATAAAACAGCAAGGAGAAAAGTCCCCTGATTTCCATCTTAGTGCTTCTCGATTATGCCTAATAGGCACAGCTGCAGCAAGACATAACTGCATCTATCTAATCTTATTGCTCATAGCTGTTAAATACCAAGTTTCAATCAGCAATTTTAGAGATGAGGCCTTAGCAGCTAGAGTCTTAAAATAAGCCAAATATAAGTAAACCAAATCCTGCAATGCCTTTTGTTTCCAATATTTCGCAAGCAAATGGATGAAAATTGGAGGTCCACAGGGGAAGAAAAAGTTAAAATATCTAACACCTGTTAAATGAAGTCTCCTGAAAATGACAGTGAAACAGAGACAGGAACCAAGAAATTGATCCATGCGGTAAAAAAGGACAAGGCAAATTAATACAAAGGCAAAATTAACAAAGAAATTAACAAAGACAAAGAAAAAATTAACTATCAGTTAATTTTCTGTGGTGCCAAACCCATTCTTAGCTGAGAGGGACTTTTTTTTTTTGAGGCGGAGTCTCACTCTGTCGCCCGCACTGGTGTGCAGTGGCCGGCTCTCAGCTCACTGCAAGCTCCGCCTCCTGGGTTTATGCCATTCTCCTGCCTCAGCCTCCCGAGTAGCTGGGACTACAGGCGCCGGCCACCTCGCCCAGCTAGTTTTTGTATTTTTAGTAGAGACGGGGTTTCACCGTGATATCCAGGATGATCTCGATCTCCTGACCTCATGATCCGCCCGTCTCCGCATTACTGAATGAAACCTCTAACTCCCTAAATCTTAGGAGGGATTCTAACCCTCCTAAGCTGGGCTTGGAACACAAGTTTGGTCAAGCGTCCTTGTCTTTTATTAAGAGGAGCCTTTAACCTTCTCCGGAGAGACACTAACTTCCCTAAGTTGGGCCTCTAACCTAATCTCATCCAAAACTCAGGTAAATGCATCCCACTTACCCAAAGTAAGCCAATCGGTGTTGCAAGCAGATGATTTTCCTTTGGGATGGGGATCTCTTCAGTATATTTCCTTCATGGTTCACTAGAAAGATGTTATCAGAAAGGGGTCCTAAATCAGATCCCAAGAGAGGGTTCTTGGATCTCACACAGAAAAGAATTTAGCGTGAGTCCACAGTGTAAAATGAAAGCAAGTTTATTAAGAAAGTGAACGGGTGAAAGCATAGCTATCCCATAGACAGAGTTGGGCATTCCTGAAAGTAAGAGGTGGAACATTCCCACCCAAGGTGAAAAGGTTGTTTATATATAGGATAACAAAAACAAAATCATGGGGAGATGTGCTCTACTGCAAGGGTTTGTGATAAAAGATTAATTTTTTTAATTACTACATTTTGCAAGAATCATTATCTTTAAAGCAAAATTAGGAATGTTTTTGTTCTCAAGATATCGGGATATCAGGACATTCCTGAGCTTGGGTCTGTTTAGTAAACATTATTTTTTTTTCTTTTTTTTTTTTATTATACTTTAAGTTCTAGGGTACATGTGCATAACGTGCAGGTTTGTTACATATGTATACTTGTGCCA
>NW_012118688.1:763431-896415 GCF_000951035.1 Colobus angolensis palliatus
GCTTCCCAGTGGCTTTGTTTACCTACTTAAGCCTCAGCAATGGTGGGCGCCCCTCCCACAGCCTCGCTGCTGCCTTGCAGTTAGATCGCAGACTGCTGTGTTAGCAATGAGGGAGGCTCTGTGGGCATGGAACCCTCCTGGCCAGGTGTGGGATATATTCTCCTGGTGTGCCCGTTTGCTTAAAGAGCAGTATTGGGGTGGGAGTTACCTGATTTTCCAGGTGTTGTGTGTCTCAGTTCCCCTGGCTAGGAAAAGGGATTCCCTTCCCCCTTGCGCTTCCCAGGTGAGGCGATGCCTCGCCCTGCTTCAGCTCTTGCTGGTCGGGCTGCAGCAGCTGACCAGCACCGATTGTCCGGCACTCCCTAGTGAGACGACCCCAGTACCTCAGTTGAAAATGCAGAAATCAGCGGTCTTCTGTGTCGCTCGCGCTGGGAGTTGGAGACTGGGGCTGTTCCTATTCGGCCATCTTGCTCCGCCTGCTCTAGTAAACATTATTAATCTGTTCCCTTAACCATAAACATCTAGAGGCCTCCTGGGAGTACAACCCAGAGAGTCCCAGCCTCATTTTTCCTCACCTCATTCAAGATAGAGTTGCTCTGTTTCAAATTCCTCTGACAATATAATTAGGTGAGTTAATACAAAATCCAGGGTTAAAGCATAAAGACAACAATTAAAAAAAAATAAGCTTTGTATTTCTATAACATTTGTTAAGATGTACTTAATCCTTCTATTATTATTGAACAATTTTGCAATAAAATCACAGATATTATAAGCCAGGCACAGTTAATACAAAATAAAAATAAGTAATATAAAATATAAATAAAGGTGATAAGAAAAAATTCTGAGGAAAACGATTAAGAAAACATAAACTTTTTTCCATTATAGTATGATAAAAATGGAAGGATTAATTTTATGCTTTTTCTTTGTTTTGTCGATGGAAAAGTCAAACTGTAAAATATTTGAAGACATTCATTTTGAGCCAGTGAGGACCATGACCCCATGACTCAGCCTCCAGAGATCATAAGGACATGTGCCCAAAGCGGTTGGGTTACAGCTTGATTTCATGTATTTCAGGGAGACAAAAGGGGTTGTGGAAGCCAAGGTTCTTTTTATGTAGATGTACTCTCCAGGTAGCAGGCTTTGGAAACAATAGATGGTAGTTGTCTCCTATCAGACTTTAAAAGGTTTCATACTCTTAGTTAAATGTCTCCTGTATCAAGAAAATACATGGAAAGGAAATGAGATTTTCTACAGAATATAAATTCTCCTCGCAAAAGAAGGCTTTGCAGGGCCTTTACAAAATGTGCCAAATAAATATGTTTGGGATAAAATACTTTTATTTCCTTTAGGGCCTGTTATCTGCCATGTGTTGTTATACTAGAATTAGGTTGGAGCTGGTGTCTTATTGCTACAAAGGGTCTGTTCTGTCAGTCTTAGAATCTCTATTTTAATGTTAATGCTAGTCAGTTGTGTCTAAACTCCAAAAGGGAGAGAGCATAATAAAGCATTTTGACACTCCATTCCCATCATGGCCTGAGCTAGTTTTTCAGGTTTCTTTGGAATTCCCTTGGGTAAGACAGGAATCCAGTGTCAGTTGGGGTTCTTGTATTTTATATTTTGTTTACAGTATTAAACTGTATTCTACCACTTATCTTTGACTTTGGCCTTTGTCTTAGAAGGTAAAAAAGCTGAATGCCTGATTCAACATAATTTTTTGCATCCTTGAATTTCTGGCTGATTAAAATTCTCATGATTAATTCAGGCATAGTGGCATGTGCCTATAGTTCCAGATGCCCAGGAAGCTGAGGTGAGAGGATCACTTGGGCCCAGGAGTTTGAGTCCAACCTGGGCAACTTATTAAGATGCTATTTTTGTTTTAAAAAAGTCTCATGTTTGCAAAGAATCACAATTATATCTAATAAGCTGAGCCCTGTCAGTAATAATTGTCAGGCATATCAATTAAATTTTGTGTTAATATCTGAATATTCACTTTCACAATAGGTTAATAAGTACAAAAATTAGAAAGAATAAGAACTACTATTTGATAGCACAACAGGGTGACTATTGTCAATATTAATTGTACATTTAAAAATAACTAAAAGAGTGTAATTGGATTTTTTTGTAGCAGAAAAGTTAAATAATTGTTGGACGGATACCCCATTCTTCACGATGTAATTATTTGATGCTGCATGCCTGTATAAAAACATCTCGTATACCCCATATACATGTCTTTTTTAGGATAGGGCTGCTGGTGACAAATTCTCTTAGTCATCATTTATGTGAGAAGTTTTGATTTCCCCCTTCATTCCTGAATGATACTTTTGTTCCATATAGAATTCTGGGTTGATTCTTCTTTTCTTTCAGCACTTGCAGCATGTTTTGCCCCTGCTCTCCATAACTACCAATGAGAAATATGCTACCATTCTAATTGCTGTTTCCATAATAACGTATTATTTCTTTCTGGCAATTTTGTCTGCAGGTATAAGAATTTTACTTATGATATTTCTTGGTGTGGATTTTTGGTGTTTATCCTATTTGAACTTTAACTTTTTGAGCCTGTAGATTATGTCTTTTGCTAAATTTGGGAAGTGTTCAGCTGTTAAATCTTTTCATACTCTTTCAGCACTACCTTCTTTCTCCTCTCTTTTTGTGATGTTATTGTCACAAATGTTAGGTATTTTGTTATAGCTCCACGTTTTTGAGGCTTTTCATTTTTTTTTTCCAGTTATTTTCTCTGTTTTTCAGATTGGGTAATTGGTATTTTTCTGTCTTCAACTTAACTGATTCCCCTATTCTCTCCATTCTGCTGTTGTATCTATCCATTGAGTTTTTTTTTTCCCAAAAAAGTTAATAGCATATATTTTTATAATAGACAATATTCTTATAGAAATTTTAGGTGTGCAGAAAAATTGAGTGAAAAGTATAGAGATTTCCCACATACGCCGTACCTCCATGCATGCCAAGCCTCCTCCAGTATCAACAGCTTGCACCAGAGTGGTACATTTTTTACAACTGTTGAACCTACACTGACATATCTTTTTTACCCGAAGTCAATAGGTTCCATACAGGTGTTACAATAGGTTACATTCTTAGTGTTATACATTTTGTGTATTTTGACAAATGCATAATGACATAAGCCTATTCTTTCATATAAGAAATAATTTCACCATCCTAGAATCTTCTGTAGTTCACTACTTCATCCCTTCTTTCCCCAACCCTCTTCAACCACTGATCTTTTTACTGCCTTCACAGTTTTGCCTTTTCTGGAATGTCATGTAGTTGGGGTCATACAGTGTGTAAGCTGACATGGTTTGGCTGTGTCCTCACCCAAATTTAATCTGGAATTGTAACCCCCACATGTTGAGGCAGAGACCTGCAATCCCCACATGTCAAGGGAGAAAGGTTATTGGATCATGGGGTTGGTTTCTGCCATGCTGTTCTCATGATAGTGAGTTTTCGGGAGATCTGATGGTTTTATAAGCATGTGGCATTTCCTCTGCTTGCATGCACTCTCTCTTTTGCTACCGTGTAATACGCGCCTGCTTCCCCTTCTGCCATGTTTGTAAGTTTCCTGAGGCCTCTTCAACCATGAGGGACTATGAGTCAATTAAACCTCTTTCCTTTATGAATTACCCAATCTTCTGTATTTCTTTATAGCAGTATGAGAATGGACTAATATAGTAGCTTTTTCAGATTGACTTCTCATAGTAATATGCACTTAAGATTTCTCTGCTTCTTTTTATGGTTTGATAGCTCTTTTATTTTTAGTGCTGAATAATATTATATTGCATAAACATACCAGAGTTCATTTATCCATTCACCTACTGAAGAACGTCTTGGTTACTTTCAAGTTTTCATAATTATTAATAAAACTGCATCAAACATCCATGTAAAAGTTATTGTAAGGACATAACCTTTTAACTGATTTGGGTAAATACCCAAGGAGTATGATTGATGGATTATATGCTAAGATTATATTTAGTTTTGTGAGAAACTAACAACTGTCTTACAAAGTGGAGGCACCATTTTGAACTCTACCACATAATAAATGAGAGTCATTTTGCTCCACATTTTCACCAGTATTTGGCATTGTCTGTATTTTGGATTTTTGAAACCGTACTTCAATTTGCATTTCTCTGCTGATATATTATGTTGAGCATCTTATCATATACTTATTTGCCATAAACACGTCTTCTCTGATGAGGTGTCTGTTGAGGTCTTTAGTGCATTTTAAATAAGGTTGTGATTTTCTTATTATTGAGTTTCATGAGTGTTTTGTATATTTAGATAACAAGCCTTTATCAGATATGTCTTTTGCAAATATTTTCTCCCAGTCTGGGGCTTGTCTTTTCATTCTCTTAATAGTGATTTTCACAGAGGAGAAGTTTTTTCAAATTTTAATTACATCTAACTTATTACATTTCCTTTATGAATCATGCCCTTCGTGTTGTATCTAAATAGCATCAACCCAAGTCATTTAGATTTCATCCTATATTATCTTCTAGGTGGTTTACGTTTTTTGTATTTTACATATAGGTCTGCAATATACTTTGACCTTTGTGAAGGGGTAAGGTCTGTATCTAGATTCATTTATTTTGCATGTGGATATTCTATTTTTCCAACACTGTTTCTTTAAAAGGCTGGTTGTTGTATTTTTAGTTCTAAAATTTCCAGTCAGTTCTTCTATAAAGAAAAAAATGTCTGTTTCTTTGCTGAGACTTTGTAGTTTTTTGTTTGTTTCAAATGTGTTTATGATGGCCACTTTATAATTTTATGATGGCTGCTTTAATATACTTGTCAGATCATTCTAATATCTGTGTTATCTTAGTGTTGGCACCTGTTGATCTTCTTTTCTCAATCACTTTGAGATCTTCCTGACTCTTGGTATGATGATTAATTTTTAACTGACAACTTGATTTTTTAATATTATGTTGGATTACTTTGGATATTATTTAATCTTGTATTTTAGCATGTATCTTCCAACATCATTCCAGCAAAAATAGGAGGCCAGTGTCATGTTAGTCTGGAAGTCCAGGATCTCTACTTCTCCACATGAGGAGTAACAATGTTGTCTTCTCAGTCTGAAAAGCTGGGACATGCAGAGAAAAGAAAGCAGGTGTATTAAGCTCAGTGATTTGAGTATCAGAAGTACAGGAAGCACAATGAGTTCCCTGATAAACTCCAATGACACTCAAGGGGTAAGGGGTATCTTGTTACTGTTGGATGGGGTTAGGAATTTAGGATTCCAGCTAGATCACTGCTAATACAGTCTTGTTTGGGAGAGTCTAAGGCTGCCTCTTCATTGCTCCCCAATGGTCTCCACTAACACTAATTGACGGATGGCCTTGTTACCACTAAACAGTGGTGAACGACCTAACTCTCCATTATATCACCTCTGGCATGAACCCATGAGGAGGGAGAGGGTATCTTGTAACCACTAGGTCAGAGTGGAAATCCAAACTCCACTTGTGTTCTCCACTGACACTGCTGGTTTACCTCTTCTTTTCACCTTTCAGAGTCTTCTTATGTTCATGCTGTTTAATATACACAATGTCCAGGGGATTTTTTTGTACTTGGTGGCAGGAACAGGGAAAGGTAAATCTATCCCATCTCTTCAGAAGCTGAAATTTCCCTTACTGGATATTGTTTACCCAATTTTATCTCACTGTGAAGATGCTACCCTTGATCTGTTTACAATTGATAGTATGTTATTCAATTGGGTTTTAAAGTTTGTTCAGTGTCAAGAATACGGACACTTTACAAATGATAAGAAACCCTGGCCAAATTCTGCTGTACGAAAACATAACAAGAAATATAAAGGTTGATGAGGGGAAAGAAGAACCAGTTCAAATTAACCAAAATAGATGCACAAGTAAAACCCTTTCACTGGGAAAGGACATTATGCAGATCTAGTGAATATTACCTAATTGCCTGTCTGTGTACGGCCATGAGAAGTAACAATTTTATCTCTTCAGTCTGAAAAGCTAGGACATTTAGAGAAAAGAAAGCAAGGTGTGTTAAACTCAGCGCTTTGAGTATCAGAAATCCATGAAACATAATGAGTTTTTTGATAAATTTCAAAATGACAGTCAAATATTTTTGATGTTACGTCTCAGGGAGAAAAAAGCCTACTTAAAAAAATGACAACCTTTTTATTGACACCAGAACAGATAAAAAAAAATTATGGATATATATAGGATTAGAAAACAAAGAAAGACTAAGAAGTGACTAATTACAGCTGAAATACAGTTAGGAGTTACTTAATTTGTATCAGTTTTTTCAGAAAAACATTTTCTTGTACATACTCATACTTTCCAATGACTTTTTTTTGGTACCAACACTAAGATGTTAAACTCTGCTAATGAAATAGTAAACACAAATAAACTTTGTCTTTACTCTCATGGAGTTTGCCATCTAATGGAAGAGAAGCATACTTATCAAACAATCATACCTAGATATGCAAATTATATTCATCTAGTTTTGGAGCAGTTGTTAGATAAGTCTTCTTTGAAGCAGTTCCAGTTGAAATGCATTCCAAAGGACTAAATGTGCCAAATGTGCCATTAGTAGGAATAAACTATTCCAGGTAGAAGAAACAACATATAAATTGCCCTTCAGCCTGAGGGGGTGAGTTGCATTAGGAAGAACTGAAAGAAGGACAGAAGAGCCGGAGGAAAAATAGTGAAGAAAAACATGGTGCAAGATGAGGTTGAAGAGGTGAGGAGGGTCAAACTATTCCATCAATTTGTACTTATATAATATTTGAGCCTTTATCAAATATAAGTCAGAAACTACTGAATGAATTTAAGCAGTGGTGTATTATTGCTCCATATGAACATCAAAATTTTCACCTTGAAATTACTGGAATAATGGAAGAACTGATAAAATGTACCATTTTATCAATAGTTTAATTCATTAGTTTAATTTTAGGGACAAAACAGTTCATTGACTTTTGCTCCTATGGAAGCCTTTTGCCATATACATCAAAGGAAATCTTAGCTTATTGATCCATTCATCTATAACCTGTGGCATAATTTCCACTCAGCTCTTTGAGGTAGAGCCACAGTGTCAAAAAGCAAATAAACCATTTCTGAAGTGCTATCCTCACAAACTCAGAACTTCATAATGATGACAAATGTCATGAGTTTTAATAAAGGTATGAAAGATCCAAATCAAATATCACTGAGAGATGATTAAGAGACACATGCTGTATTCTATTATGTTTGCATAGAACATAGGGAAAGAACTTCTTTTAAGTTTTTCCTTTAGTTTATTTTCCAGAGGATATTAGATTTAAGGTAGCAAACATGACGATGAGAAAATTACGGCCTTAGAAACTGTCAGACTAAATAGCTGATTCTGAAAAGAATGGTGGTTTCTTTTAGATATAGTTAAATGCCAAAGCTATAATTTTCCACTTACATTCTTTTGTCCTTGTATATATAGGGTATTTATCCAATTTTATACCATTTGCTCCTTTTTAGAAAAAGTCTTCCCGCAGATTCGTTTTAGCAACAACTTTTTTTCCTAAAACACGTTGTAAAAAGTGTTCCTGTCACTCTTCTTTTGATATCAGCCATTTCCTCACACAGAAGTCAGTCATCAAATGACTGAAGGAAGGCCTGTGTGATTCAGCTCTAATGGATTGTATTTTAAACTGCTCTAGTTTAAAATGCCACAGCCCACGTATCCTAACATGTACACATTTCAACTAGAAAAGATCAAATTCTACTGTTATTGTTACTGGAATAGCTATTGACAGTTTTGTATTTATATTTTTGGGGGAAGATGGATGTTTAATTTGAGGAAAGAAAGATAAATCACAGGTGAGCTGGAGGCTATGGATGAATGCTACTGGATATTGGACAGCTGGGACAGAAGTTGAGGCTGTATATATATATTTTGTACCAGCAAAGTTTTGATCTAATCTACTTCAATTTCATTTAATACACTTTAAAAATAAACTAATTATTTAAAGATTGTTATATGACCATAACTTGACTATAACACTATATTGAAAGCAGACTTAGTTTAATATGTAGTTTATTTTGATTTTCCCTCAAAGGGCTTAATCTTCTTACTGAAATAACACATACCTCTTGAATAAACAAGCAAAACACTCTCTACTGCCATTTTATTTCTTTTCCAAAATGTTGAATAATAAGAAGCCTAGTACATTCCTCAGTACCTTTGCATTGTCATATGACGCTGAGGCTGACAGTCTTTGCTTGTTAGAAGCATGAAGTACCCATGCTGTGGGGCCACTGGAGCACTTCCTAAGACTGTTAACAAAGGGCTCAGTGCCCACACATTAATCACACTGCTGGGCTGTGTAACTCTTTTAACTGTCATAAATGCTTAGTTCCCTCTCCACTATTTACTGCTTAGAACCCACCAAACTGCAAATAGCAGGAAATGTCTGGGAAGAGAGAATACATGAATTTTGCATCCTGAACAGGAAGGGACAAACATACTCAGAATGCTTTAAAGACTTGACTTTATGTTCTGAGCTATTCAGCACATGGCTGAGCTCGTTTCTTGCTCCCCAGATATCACAGTTCCAAGGAAAACTTGATAAAATTTCAGTCTAATTTGTATTTGCTATTTCCTAAGATGAGTTAGAATTGCCTCTTTATATTCAAGAAATAAAATCTCTGGGATTATGAATACATATAAAGGGACTATGGGTTGCATGAACTTAGAAAAAAATTAGGATGTGTTCTGCGATCAAAATAGTTTTTGATATATTCTTTATGAAAATATTTCCTAAGTGCTTACAGCCAAGATGAAATAACTCAGAACAGGGTACCTTGCCTTAAAAATCAATTGTCACTTTACTCTAAACCCCATAGTGGCGAGTATAGGGTAGGATTTATGTTGGTTCTGAGCAAAATAAATAAATAAATAAATAAACTACTCAATAAATATTTATTGATAAATGCAATAATATTAAAAGTACCTGACTAGCAGTGTTAACAAAAGGCACAGACATATGTTCTAAGCAGAGGAAACATACTTAGCTTTTCAATGGAAGTGCAGAGACCACACAGACAGACAGTGGCAAAATGTCAAGGTATAGTCATCACACAGGGGAGTGGTGGAGATGGTGGATGTTGTTTTTTGATAAAATCAGACGTGACTTACTGACAAGAGCAATTATACTCATATATATATATATATATATATATATTCCTTAGTTTCTCTTGGGGAGTGAGTTAAGATTGTATATGCCCTGGGTCCTAGTGTGTGTTGGGAGGGACATAATTTGCATCCGTAACTAGCACCCTAAATCTTCCTGATGCAGGAGGGCCACAGAAGACCTCCTGAGGAATATCGTCCTAGATTGTGGGAAGCAAAATTTCCAGAAATCTGAGAAAACAGACTATACATGGAGTGGAAAGGAAATGGGCATATAAGGTCTTAAAATAATGAGACCCTTAGAAGAAGCTTGCTGGTGAATCTGAGAGAGAAGAAAAGGGGGTATCTTCATAAAATATTTATCAGCAGCAATTCTTTAAAAAGGTGTGTATCAGAAGGCATCACTCTCTCTTTCAAATAATACACACAAACAAATGATTCTAACCAGCCTCACAGCTTCAACCTTGCTCCAAACTCCCATCTTCTCTCCTAGGTAACAGCAACTCCTTCTAACTGGTCTCCCCATATTAGTCAATTCTCACATTGGTATAAAGAAATACCAGAGACTGGGTAATTTATTTTTTAAAAAACGGTTTAATTGGCTCAATTCCACAGGCTATACAGGAAGCATGATGCGGCATCTGCTTGTCTTCTGAGGAAACCTCAGGAAACTAACAAACATAGTGGAAGGCAAAGGGGGAATGAGCAATTCACATGGCCACCGTAGGAGGAAGAGTGAAGGGGGAGGTGCTACCGGCTTTTAAACAACCAGATCTCATTAGAACTCTATCACTGTACAGTAACAAGGGGGAATGGTCCTAAACCATTCATGAGAACTCCATCCTCATGATCCAATAACCTTCCATCAGACTCCACCTCCAACACTGAGGATTACAGTTGAACATGAAATTTGAGTGGGGACACAGATCCAAACCATATCACCCCATATCCACAGCAGACCTGTACAATCTACTCCCCAAAACCCAAAAGACAGGGTTACCCTGATAAAACCTGTCAGATCATGTCACTCTGCAGCTCAAGACCCCTTTTTATTAATAGTAAAAAGCAAGTTCCTTAACATGAACTATCACGTCCCAATAATCCATGGTCTTCTTCCTTTCTGACCTTATCTTCCCCTGCTCAGCTCTTGATCACTCTTCTCCAGTCACAGTGGTCTCCATTTTGATTTCTGAACACACCAAACATGCTCGTGCCCTAGGGGCTTAGCAGTAGATACTTTTGCCTTCTGCCTAGAATGTTTGCCCCAGGATTCTGGATGGCTAAGTCCGTCTCAGTCTTCAAGTCTTTGTTCAGTGATGTCTTCTCAGAGAGTTCTAATTTAATAGCTTAATTAAAATTTCAACACCTCTACACACACACACACACACACACACCACCTTGAGTATCCTCACCAATCTTTATTTCCATGGCATTTATCACATATTAACATAAATATATCATTTATAAATTTATTATGCTTGCTGTTCATTTTTCTTCCCTGCCTAGATCCATGCTATATGAAATCAGTGATTTTTCCATATTTTGTTCACTGATGCATTCAGCATCTGAAACAGTCCCTGACACATGGTAATCATTCAGTACATATGTGTAAGAAGAAATAAGTGAGTTAGTGAAATGCCTCAATACATATGCCAGATTCTAACCCTAGATAGTCTTAAGAAGGGTCTGGACATGTATTTCTCCCTCTCTCCTCTCTCTCTCTCTCTGTCCCTCTCCTCCTCTCTTCTCTTGCCTCATGCACCTTCTTGTCATTCTCTTGGTGAGTTTGATGTGCACTCTTACTGAAGAACCAATGAGGCCTCCACATGGAAGAGAGTTGATCCTTACTATCAAATAAAGTTAAGTGGTGAAAAGCTACAAAAATACTGATTTGACCTCCAGGAAAACATTCTAACAATTTACAAATATTCAAAAGTGGAGTCGCCTACTATTGAAAGCAATGACTTTCCTATTACTATAGGTGTTTGACAGGAAGGAAAGCAAGCACTGGCATGGGTGGATTCAGGTTAGAGAAAAAGATGAACGGGGGAGCCTACACTGGGAATACTTAAAATGTAGTACAGCTATACCTAGTACAGGTAAAGAAAACAGCAGGAAAAATGTTTTCTTGTATTATGTTTGATTTAAACACACTCATCATACACATCGTTATCCCAGAACAATTCTAGTTGCTTTCATTTTCAATTACTGATGCTTTAAAGTCAGCATCACTATAAAACTATATATAATGCTGTCAGTTTATATCTATTTTCAAAAACTACTTCTACTACCAATGAATATATTCAATATATATACCAATGAATATACTCACTGGCAATGGAAGTAATTTGAAAATGTAAGCAATAGGAGGTCTTTAGTTAAGTGCTTAACATACGGTTCAATAATATAATGACACTATGTAACCAAATCCTTAAATGCTAACAACAGCAGTCAATTTATATATTCATGTTAAGAACTTATAGAACTATTTCAATAATAATTTACTGGTTTTTCACTTAATTTTGGGGGGTAAATCATGTTTGGGGATTGCCTTTAGAATCCATCTTATCAGTTTGTGGCCACTGTTTTGGACAAAACCAACAATGATATAAACAACAACAAACAGTGTAATTTGGTAAACTCGGGCACTTTTTAACCTGATGTAACTTAAAACTTATATTTATATTTCAAAATACAAAACTCCTTCTCCCTCAAAATGTTGACAGTATTTTATTATTCAGGAGAGTCTAAAGAGAGATTACAAACACAAACACAAGTTCAAAATACTGAAGAAATATTTAATATTTTAATATTTTAAATAATAATAATATTTAAGAAATATTTTGAACACTGGCAAATATTTATCATCCTATGATGATAATTCCTTGGATGGAAAGCACTCATTTCCCAGTAAAATGTTATATATGCCTATGGACACCAGTTAGTCATTCAAATATTTTATCATCACATATGGTGCATGTGGGGGAGAGGCTATCTATATATTGTAATGTTTTGTTAATCCCCCAAATTTGAACAGTGGAAATGTCCTCTTCATGTATTTTTATATAACAAGATTTATAAATTGAGATTGCGGTCAGTGTGGTAGGGAGAATAATGTCTCATGCAAAGGTGTTCATGTCCTAATCTTCAGAACTTGTCAATGTGTTGGGTAGCTTGCTAAAGGAAAATTGAGCTTGCAGTTAAAAATTAAGGTTGTTAATAAGCCACCTTGAGATAAAGAGATTATACTGAATTATCAAGGTTGACTCAATGTAATCCTAAATCCTTACAAGTGAATGATGAAGACAGAAGAGAGAGAATCCGAGAGATGGTAGCATAAGAACCTGACCAAATATTGCCAGCTTTATAGATGAGGTAGAGGAGACATGAACTAAGGAATGAGGGCAGTCTCTAAAGACCAGAAAAGCCAGTTTTCCCTTAGAGTATTCAGCAGGGATCCAGTCCTGCTGACATCTTCACTTCAGCTCAGTAAGATTCATTTTAGATTGTTTACCTTTTTAAATTGTGAGATGATAAATTTGCATTGTTTTAAGGCATTGCAATTTTGCTAATTTGTTGCAGCAGCAATAGGAAACTAATACAGTCAGCAAGCATTTTTGTAGTCATAATCTTCTTGAAACTGTTTGAATAATGATTATGATTTTTCTCTAATATTAGGTACCTTCAATAGCATTGTATATACTCTGTTATTGTTTACTACATTTCTTGAATTAGATCTATATACTAGCATAGAAGTATTTAAAAGTGTTTTCTAAAGAAAGTTTTTAACTATGAAAAAATATTTGATGCACATACATCTCCCAGATTTTTATGTTCATTGTTTAGTTGCCTAATATGTAACTTTTAAAACAAAATAGCGTTTATAATAGTTCTGAATATAAGATGAGAGATGACGTGCAGTGACTCTCTATGAACTGAGCATTTCTAGTTAAGATAAATGCTGCCTAGAGCTGAAATGATGAAAAAATGCACACTGGGACAAAACCATCCTTTTACTTCACTAACTAGTTAGTCATGAGTATATCTTGATTAATAGCTGTGTCAGACCTCTAAAAGTTTAATTTGTTATTTTCTCTAATTACTGTATCAAATAGTAAATAGTTTGCATAATTATTAAAAATTTGTATAAAATTAATATTGAATTCTACCTTTTTATTTTGTTAATTTAGACCTTAGGATTTACAATGATAACTCTGAACATGAAACAATTTGTTCATACTTTCTCCATTGACTCAGAATTTAATGTTAACTAAAAAGGGCCGTAAAGAGATGATGGGGAGATGTTGAATTCTATCATGATAAACTCTGTTGACATTCCCCAGTGGCACTAGTGAAAATTATTAAAAGGCAACCTTTTAAAGCTGCTTGAAATGGTCCTTAGGACGAACAGCAAATGAAGAAACATTTAATTTTAAAAATATATGAAAACTCAGCAAAAAGAGCAAACTGCAGTATTTGAAACAAGATCGCTCCTTCCCTTACCTCTCCCACCTCAGTGAGATGAGACTGTTGCAGCCAAGAACATAGAACTCCCTTTTCCCACAGTCCTAGTTGGAGGATTTCCTTTTCAGGATAAAGAGGATTTCAGGATTTCTCATTCAGCCCAGCTGCCTTTTGCTGAACCTAAGTCTTTGGGAGAAGGGAGCATTGTCCCCTGTTCCTCCCAACCCGAATTTGTAGAACAGGGTCTCTACCTTGGCTGTATCACAATAAGAGTACTGGGGCCACCTGTACTCCTTCCTGTGACTCATGGTGCGATGGTTCCATGACAGGGAAGGCAAGCCTTCCTACTTTCTTCACAGGCTGCTGCCTTCCCAAAACAAATACTCAGTTTCTAGGATAGGGGCATTACTCAAAAAGAACCTTACCATTATTTTTCACAACTCTAGTTCTGGAGCCCTGGAATAAAGATGTTTGCCTACGAAAGAGGCAGTGTAAAACAGATAGCTTGAAATCTCTTCCGAAATAACTGATTTAATTTGCAACGGAGCATAGAGAAGTTTAAACTTAAAAGCACTCCCAATAACAGTACTCCACACCTCAGTGTAACACCTCAGTATATACCCAGGTAACAAACCTTAACATATACCCCCGAATCTAAAATAAAAGTTTAAATTATATGTATGTATGTCTATATACATAAACACGCACATACACTATATATATGCACATACACATAAATATATGTATATATACACATATATACATACACACACACAAGAGACTGTGATGAAGATCAACTGAGAAGAGGTTTGGAGGGTCATGTGAATATACAGGTTCAACTGTAGGCTGTTTAGTTTTGCAGGAGAGAACTTGGAAGTCAGACCATGCAGAAGAGCCTTAAATGTCAAACATTGATCTTAGAAACTGTAACTTCAAAGGAGCCACAATTTGATTTAGTTTGTAGAGAAGTTTATGCCTCAGGGTATGGTTGAAAAGAATTGAGCAATTGACCTGAAATTAGTGGAGTGTAACAGCTGGATATGATCAGGGAAATAGTGAAAGAAAGCCACAGCAGTGTGTTTGTCATCCTAGGGTGACTGTGGACATATCCAAAGCTGTGCCTCCCTGATGAGCAATAGCAGAAGATTAAATCCTTTCGTGGGTGATTGGGCAGATGGGTGGTAAATAGATTTCACCAAAATAATCTAGCTTTTCACTAAACAAATAAATAAGTAAATAATAAGAAGCCCTAGATTTGAAGGCGGTACACAGAGTTGTACAAATGTACTGTCAAAACGTGGAATTTACAGCAAAAATAAAAGGAGGCATGAAAATAAACAGGAAAATGTGACCCAAACACTGAAAAAACAAAGTGGACAACAGCAACGACCTGTGAGAATGTCCAGATGCCAGATTTAACAGAATAAGAGGTCAAAGTAGACATTACAAATATGTTCACAGAACTAAAGGAAAGCATAATTAAATAAGTTTTAAAAGGAAGGATGGTAATGTTGCACCAAATGCAGAATATTAATAGAGAGATACGAATTATTAAAAAGAATCAGGCCAGGTGTGATGGCTCACGCCTATAATCCTAGCACTTTGGGAGGCCGAGGCGGGTGGATCACCTGAGGTCAGGAGTTTGAGACCAGTCTGACCAACATGGTGAAACCCTGTCTCTACTAAAAATACAAAAATTAATTGGGCGTGGTGGCAGGTGCCTGTAATCCCAGCTACTCTGGAGGCTGAGGCAGGAGAATCACTTGAACCCGGGAGGCAGAGGTTGCAGTGAGCCGAGATTGTGCCATTACACACCAGCCTGGGCGACAACAGCAAAATTCCATCTCAAAAAAAAAAGAATCAAGAAAAAATAACTAGAAGTGGTAGAAGAAAAAACTTTAAAAATTTGAAGACAGACTTATAGCAATTATACAAGCCAAAAAACAGAAAAAGAAAAAAATGAAGAAAAATACCCCCAGCCTTAAGAAGTGTGGGACATCATTAAATGCACCAATATGCTTATAAAGGAAGTACCAGAAAAAGAGGTGAGAAAGAAGAAAAAATATTTAAATAAATAATGGCTAAAAACTGCCTAAGTTTATTAACAACAATATACACATACAAAGTGCTCAACTAATTCCAAGTAGAATAAATGTAATAAGACCCCAATACAGACATATCATATTAAACATACTCAAAGTCGGCAGGGCACGGTGGCTCACGCCTGTAATCCCAGCACTTTGGGAGGCCGAGGCGGGCGGATCACAAGGTCAGGAGATTGAGACCGTCCTGGCTAACACGGTGAAACCCTGTCTGTACTAAAAATACAAAAAATTAGCCGGGCGTGGTGGTGGGTGCCTATAGTGCCGGCTACTCGGGAGGCTGAGGCAAGAGAATGGCATGAACCCGGGAGGCAGAGCTTGCAGTGAGCCGAGATTGCGCCACTGCACTCCAGCCTGAGCAACAGAGCGAGACTACATCTCAAAAAAAAAGAAAAAAAGAAAAAGAAAAAATACTTAAAGTCCAAAACAGGAGAAAATCTTGAAAGCAGCAAGAGAAAAAAGTACCATGAGAGAACTGTGATAAAATTAACAGCTGAATTCTCATCAGAAAACAATGAAGACTGGAAAGTAGTGGGATAACAAATTCCAAGTGGTCAAGGGAAAAAAAATGTCAAGGAAGAGCTTCATATCCAGTTAAACATTGAGTTACCATATAGTCCAGCAATTTCACTCCTAGGCATGTATCGAACAGAAATGAAAACATGCTCTCACAACAACTTGTACATGAATGTTTACAGTATCATTTGCAATCTCTGAAAGGCGTATACATTCTACATGTCTAACAAGTGATGATTTGTTAAACAAAATATGGTGTGCACGTGAATGGACTATTATATGACAATTAAAAATAATGAGGTACTGACACATGCTCCAACATAAATGATCATGGAAAATGTTATGCTAAGTGAAAGAAAACAATCACAAAAGACCACATATTATTATTCAATTCATGTGAAATAGCAATACAATGAAATCTATGGAGCCAAAAAGTAGATTTTTGATTGCCTCAGATTGGTGGAGGTAGGGAGGTTGGAAGAGTATAAGGATGATAGCTATAGGGTACTGGGTTTTTTTGTTTTGTTTTTTGTTGTTATTGTTTTTATGAAGTAAGTAGCGTGTTCTAAAACTAGACATGGTGATGATATATACTGAAGACTATTGAGTTACATACTTTTAATGAACGGATTGCATAGCATTTAAACTACATATCAATTAAGCTACTTTTGAAAAGTTGGTGGAGGTGTGTATGAAAGATTTCTTTGGTCAGAAAAGTCAGAGAAAGATTTTCAAATAAAGTGAAAATTGACTTCATTTCTGAAAAAGAGTAGAAAGCCACTATGTATGGTGGGTGAAATAGTTACAGAGAGTATACGAACGTATAGGGAAAAAGGTATAGAAGGTTATGGAATAATTTAGAAGAAATTATTTGTACATAGATAAAGTTGTGCAGAGATAGGCTCTAAAATAGGAGAGACCATCATGCATTTGAGGAATTGAAAGGGAGCCCTGTGAGTATGTTATGGAAAAAGGGGACGTATTTTATGTGATGAATGTGGAAGAAGATGTAGAGGACATATGATGCAAGAACCCAAAGATACTTATTAGGAATACGAGTCTTTAGCCTTAGAACAATGGGAGGCTAATAAATTGTTTTAAAGAAGGAGAGTGTCATAATTACATTTGACTTTTAAAAACTGTTAATAAATTATTAGCAAAGCAATCCTTTTCAATGTAATAAAACTTTAAAGATTATACACACATTGATTCTTTTTTTATGATTTTTTATTATAAACCATATAAAAGATATTTGAGATAGGACTTAAAATTATGTAATTCCAATTTGACTTAAAATCTTAGTGATTAAATGCATATCTATTTGCATTCTCCATAGACTAAATTAGAAGAAAGAAAATTTAAAAGGCCAAAATCCACAAAGATAAAGAGAAACAAGAAACAAGAGTAAACAGAAATCTCCACACAATTTGGAAGTTGGAAAGATGAGAAATAGTAACAGATGCACCTGACTGGGGAAAAAAGTAGAAAGTGAAACCAATGCAGTAGAAGCCAAAAGGGAGTAAGACCAAAATTTCAGGTTTCAGAGTTAATGATTTTCACCGATAGCAGGTCACATCTGAGGCTAAAGATAGTTGTAATAGTTAAAATCTGCTTAAGAAGAAATGGGACTTTGCTTCCTGTGTCTTCTTGATTCCTAGAAAGCAAGATTTTACTTTCCTCACTCTGACAGAAGACAGACCATTTATTTTCTGATGAGATTGAGTCAGAGAAAATCAGTGCTTGGGTATACTTAAAAATGACAATGAGCACATACATAAAAACCAGTACATGAAGTAAATGTCTATCCAGAATGGTGACATTCCTAGTGTCTGTCTCCAAATGACCCCAGTCATCTGTCCCAAATCACACAGGCTGTTTTATACTATCTAGTCAAAATATAGGAGAATTCCATTTTGGGCCAGTTGATGAGTCTCAAGGAAATAACTTATATAAACACTGCCAATGGAGGAATCAATAAACAAATGTTGGCCAAGAATGGGCCTCATCATAGGTAAGCCAGGAAAGGAAACAATGACGTTCAAATAAGCAGAATTTTCAATATGGTTTTTAAAGTGTAACTCAAAAACAAGCATCATGAAAAAGTGGAGATAACCTTAAACAAAGAAATTAAGACAAACAAAAAGCAAAACCTAAAAAAAACAAAAAAACAAAAAAAAACCTGATACAATGAAGGGGGCAGAAAAAAAACTTAATTTATAATTAATACCATTAAATGATAGTAATTTCTATTCATTGTAAAAATGTTATGAAAACAAGAATACTCATATGATAAGAATGATAAGAAATAACACTTTAAGTACATGCGTCTATATAAAATCTTACATTAAAAATACAATTTTAAATTTTGGAAAGTATAGTTGAAGGATCTCAGAAGATGGAAAGGAAAAATACAATAACAAGATGAGAATAGTTATAGAAAAATCAAATACACACTAATGAGAATATGAGGTGAGGAGGGCAGAGAAGACCAAAGAGGAAAATGGATAGTGTGTTAGGCTGGGGAAGTCTCACAATCATGGCAGAAGGTCAAAGGCATGTCTCACATGACGGCAGATAAGAGAAGAGAGCTTGTTCAGGGAAACTCCCCTTTTTAAAACCATCAGATCTCATGAGACTCATTCATTATCATGAGAACGGTGCAGGGAAGACCCCAGCCCCTGCCGTAATTCAATCACCTCCCACCAGGTTCCTCCAATGACACATGGGAATTGTGGGAGTTACAATTCAAAATGAAATTTGGGTGGGAATAGAGCCAAACCATATCAGATAGAATTGGAAGGGAGGGAAGAAGAGAAAAAAGGGGAGGGGAGGGGAGATGAGAAGAGAGGACAAGAGAGGAAGGGAATATAATTACTTAAAAATAATACAAGCCACCACCCCACTCCTGGCAAATTTCCACCCCATTCAATGCACATGTACCTCACCAAACTGTTATGGCAGGTGGCATGTACAAGTGAGCACAGATTACTCTGCAACCACCTCAACCAAGCTATTTGGATGGCATCTCCCTTCAGATTGTTGTGGCCAGCAGAATGAAAACACCTCAGCACCTCCAGCACAGTAGGTTTCTAACCTCAAGGGGCCAGAGAACAAAGCCATACGCCGGGAATGAAATTTTTAGAGTTAGCTCTTACAGCACAGGAGTGCTGAGCTGAGCCTTGGCCCCCCTAAAATTTTCCAGAAATGAAGTCAGTCAACTGAATCCTCTTTATAACACAATCAAAATCCCAAGGGCCTTAAAGAAAGCAAAAAACAAAGAAACAAACACACATCCAAAAGGCAGCAACTTCAAAGACTGAAGGAACATCAGCATATACACGTAAGAACAGCCAGCAGCTCAAAAAGCCAGTGTCCTCTTACCTCCAAATGATGAGACTAATTAGTCTCATTCCACAGCAATGATTTCTTAACCAGGCTGAAATGACTGAAATGAAAGACATAGAATTGAGAATATGAGAAAAAAGCAAGAAAGATTATCAAGATTCAGAAATAAGTCAAAAATCAATCCAAGAATTCAAAGAAATATGATAAAATAATACATGTGCTAAAAGACAAAATAATCATTTTAAGAAATAAACAAACTGATCTGATAGAGCTGAAAAATTCACTCTAAGAAATTCATAATACAATCGCAAGTATTAACAGCAGAATAGACCAAGCTAAGAAGAGTCTCAGGAGTTGAAGACTGGTTCTTGAATGAAGTCAGTCAGACAAAAACAAAGAAAAGAGACTGAAATATCATGAACTAAACCTCCAAAATATATGGGATTATATAAAAGACCAAATCTAGGACTCATTGGCATCCCTGAAAGAAAGAAAGAAAGAAAGAAAGAAAGAAAGAAAGAAAGAAAGAAAGAAAGAAAGAAAGAAAGAAAGAAAGAAAAAGCAAGCAACTTGGAAAATGTATTTGAGAATACCATCTATGACAATTTCCCCAACCTCGCTAGAGAAACCAACATGAAATTCAGGAAGTGAGAAAACTCCTGAGAGATACTGTTAAAGACAACCATCCAGAAGACCCATAGTCATCAGATTCTTCAAGGTCAAAATGAAAGAAAAACTGTTAAAGACGGCTAGGGAGAAGGGGCAGGTCACCTATAAAGGGAATAGAACCTTTTAGCAGAAATCCTATCAGCCAGAAGAGATAGGGGGCCTATACTTAGCATTCTTAAAAAAAAAAAAAAAAAAGAAATTCTAACAAGAATTTTATGTCTTACCAAACTAAGCTTTATAAGTGAAGGAGAAATAAGATGCTTTTCAGACAAGCAAATACTAAGGGATTTCGTTACTACCAGATGTGTCTAAGAAGAGGTCCTCAAGGGAGTGCTAAATAGGGAAAAGAAAGACCATTACTGGCCACCACAAAAACACACTTAAATAAACAGCACATTGACACTATAAAATAACTACACAATCAAGTCTGTAAAATAACGAGCTTATAACATGATAACAGGATCAAATCTGCATGTATCAATACTAACCTGGAATTCAATGGGATAAATACTCCAATTAAAAGGTACAGAGTGATTCAATAAAGAAGCAGGACTCAATTGTATGCTGTCTTCAAGGGATGCATCTTGCATGCAATGACACCCATAGGCTCAAAGTAAAGAGATGGATAAAAATCTGTCAAGCAAATGGATACAGAAACAAAAAGCAGAAGTTTATATTCTAATTCCAGACACCACAGACTTTTAAAGCAACAACAATAAAAAAGGCGTATATATATATATGCACCCAACACAGGAGGAATCATAATAGTAAAATAAGGCTACTTAGATAACCACACCATAATAGTAGGATATTTCAACACCTCACTGATAGTATTAGAGGGATTATGAAGGCAGAAAACTAACAAATAAACTCAGGAACTGAACTCAACACCCTATGAAATGGGCCTAACAGACATCTACAGAACTCTCCATCCAAAACCAACAGACTATACATTCTTCTCATCTGCACATGGCGCATACTCTAAAATCAACCACATAATCAGCCGTATAACAATTTTCAGCAAATTAAATAAAACAAACAATATCATAACAACCACAATTACAGATTACAGCACAATAAAAGTAGAAGTCAATACTAAAAAGATCACTCAAAATCATACAATTAAGTGGAAATCAAACAGCCTACAGCTGAATGACTTTTGGGTAAACAATAAAATTTAGGCAGAAATAAGGAAATTCCTTAAAACAAATGAGAACGAAGATACAGCATACAAGAATCTCTAAGACACAGCAAAAAGAATGTTGAGAGAAAAGTTTATAGGGCTAAATGCTCACATCAAAAAATTAGACCTCAAATTAACATTCTTTAATTAGTGAGATGAAGACAGGTTATTTGAAAATACACAGAGAAGAAAAATGAGAAACAAAACGATTAAGCATGGCTACAAGATCTAGAAAATAGCCTCAAAAAGTTAAATCTAAGAATTATTGGCCATAAAGAGGAGATAGAGAGAGAAATAGGAATAGAAAATTATTCAAAAGGATAATAATAGAGAACTTCCCAAACCTAGAGAAAGATATCAATATCCAAGTACAAGAAGGTTATAGAACACCAAGCAGTTTTGACTCAAAGAAGACTACCTCAAGGCTTTTAACAATCAAACTTCCAAAGGTCAAGGATAAAGAAAGGATTCTAAAACAGCAAGAGAGAAGAAACAAATAACATACAATGGAGTTCCAACATGTCTGGCAGCAGACTTCAGTGGAAACCTTACAGGCCAGGAGAGAGAGGCACGAAATATTTCAAGTGCTGGAAAAAAAAAAAAAAAGAAAAAAAGCCCTTTTACGCAAGAATAGTGTATTCTGTGAAAATATTATTTAAACATAAAGGAGAATCAAATACTTTATTAGATAAGCAAAATCTGAGGGATTGTCCTACAGGAAATGACAAACGGAGTACATCAATTAAGAAGAAATCATCTGAAGGTACAAATTCACCAGTAATAGTGACTACACAGAAAAACACAGAATATTATTACAGTGTGGTGTATAATGTACACTTCTCTTAAGTAGAAAGACTGATGAAGCAATCAAAAATAATAACTGCAACAATTTTTCAAGACATAATAAAATAAGACATAAATAAAAACAAAAACTTAAAAATCAGGGGCATGAAATTAAGGAATGGAGTGTTTACTAATTTTCTTTTTGATTGCTTGGTGTTTTTGTTTGTTTATGCAAACAGTGTCATGTTGTTATCAGACTGAAATAATGTGTTATAAGACAGTATGTACAAGCCTCATGGTAACCTCAAACTAGAAAACCTACAACAAATACACAAATAGCATGAAATTAAATCACATCACCAGAGAAAATCATCTTCACTAGGAAGATGACAGGAAGGAAAGAATGAAGAAAGGAAAGACCACAAAATAACCAGTAAACAAACAAGAAAATGGCAGGAGCAAGTCCTTACTTACCAATAATCACAGTGAATGTAAATGGGCTAAAGCAATCAATCAAGAGATGTAGTATGGCTGAATGAATAATAAAAAAAAGAAGACCTAGTGATCTATTGCCTACAAGAAACACATTTCACCTTTAAAGAAACATATAGATTAAAAATGTAGGAATGGAAAAAGATATTCCATGCCAATGCAAATCAAAAAAGCAAGAGTAGCTATACTTACATTGGACAAAATGGATTTCAATGAAAAAAAACTATAAGAAGACAAAAGAAGGTCACTATGTAATAAAAATGGGTCAATTCATCAATAGGATATAACAATTTTAAATATATATGCACCTCCAACACTGGAGCACCCGGTTATATGAAGCAAATATTTTTAGAGCTAAAGAGATAAATGCACCCTAATACAATAATAGCTAGAGATCCCATCACCCAACTTTCTTCATTGGACAGACCTTTCAGGAAGAAAATCAAAAAACTAAAGATAAGACCTAATCTGCCCTATAAGATAAATAAACCTCATAAACATTTACAGAACGTTTCATCCAATGGATGCAGAATACACATTCTTTTCCTCAGCACATGGATTATTCTCAAGGATAAACCATATGTGAAGTCACAAAGAAAGTCTTAAAACATTCAAAAATTGAAATTATATCAAGCATCTTCTCTGACACAACAATGGAATAAAACCAGACATCAATAAAAAGATAAATTTTGGAAATTATATAAATATATATAAATTAAACAATATGTTCCAGAATGACCAGTGGGTCAGTGTAGAAATGAAGAAAAACATTAAAAATTTCTTGACATAAATGATAAAGTAAAGGTAACATATCAAAATCTATGGAATGCAGCAAAATCAGTACTAAGAGGGAAATTTATAGCTATAAGTACCTACAATAAAAAAAGAAGAAAAACCTTCAAATAAACAACCTAAAATATCTGAAGGAACTAGCAAAGCAAGAGCAAAACAAACCCAAAATTAGTAGAAGGAAACAAATAATACAGACCAGAGCAGAAATAAATTAATTTGAAATGAAGAAAACAATGCCAAATATCAATGCAATAAAAATATGTAGTTTTGAAAAGATTAGCAAAATTGACAAATCTTTAGCCAGACTAAAAGAAAAAAATGAGAGCAGATGCAAATAAATAAAATCAGAGATGTAAAAGGAGACATCACCTGATACCCCAGGAAATCAATGGATCATTACTGGCTACTACAAGCAACTATATGCCAACGAATTTAAAAATCTAGAAGAAATGGACAAATTTTCATACACTTACAACCGACCAAGATTGAACCATGAAAAACTCCAAAACTTGAACAGACCAATAATAGCAAGTAACAAGATCAGGGACAAAAAAAAAAAAAAAAATCCCAGTAAAGAAAAGCCTGAGAACCAATGGTTTTACTACTGAATTCTACCTAACATATAAAGAAGAACTAACACCAATCCTGCTCAAACTATTCTGCAAAATAGAGGAAAGAATAATTCCATCCTCATTCTATGAGGCCAGTATTTACACCCTGATAGCAAAACCAGACAAAGACACATCAAAACAAGAAAACTACAGGCCAATATTTCTAGTGAATATAGATGCAAAAATCTTCAACAAAATACTAGGAAACCAAATTCAACAGTAAGTTAAAAGGATCATTCACTATGACCAAGGGATTCATTCCTGGGATGCAAAGATAGTCCCCATATGAAATCAATCAATGTGATACATCATATTGACAAAATGAAGCATAAAAACCATATGATCATTTCAACTGATACTGAAAAATGATTGATAAAATTTAGCATCTTTTCATGATAAAGCCTTCAAAAACTGGGGTATAAAAGGAATACACCTTAACATGATAAAAGCTATATATGACAGACCCACAGCCAGTATCAAACTGAATGGGGAAAAACTGAAAGCCTTCTTTCTAAGACCTAGAACAAAAAAGGATTCCCATTTTCACCACTGTTATTCATCATATTACCAGAAGTCCTCACTAGAGCAATGAGACAAGATAACGATATCAAGGACACCCAAATTGGAAGGGAAGAAGTCAAATTATCCTTGTTTGCAGATTATCAAAACTGATATTTTAAAAAACCTAAAGACTCAAGCAAAAAACTTTAACAACCGAGTAAAAATTCAGTAAATTTGCAAGATACAAAAATCAATGTACAAAATCAATAGCATTTCTATATGCCAACAGTGAACAACCTGAAAAAGAAATTAAAAAGGAATCCCATTTATATGAGAACCACAAATAAAATTCAATACCTAGGAATTACCTTAACTAAAGATGTTAGCGATCTATACGATGAAAACTATAAAACACTGTTGACAGAAATTGAAACCCCCAAAACATTTCATGTTCACAAATTGGAAGAATCAGTATTGTTAAATACTGTCTATACTACCCAAAGCAACCTACAAATTCAAGGCAATCCCTATCAAAACACCAATGACATTCATCACAGAAATAGCAAAACCATTCAAAATTTCATGTGGAATCACAAAGAACCAAAATAGCTAAAGCTATCCTAAGCAAAAAGGACAAAACTGGAGGGATCATGCTACCTGACTTCAAATTATACTATGAGATATAATAACCAAAACAGCATGGTATTGGAAAAAAAAAAACCAAAAAACATATAGACCAAAGGAACAAAATAGAGAAGACAGAAGCAAATTCACATAGTTACAGTGAACTCATTTTTGACAAAGTTGCCAAGAACATACATTGGGGAAAGTAGGGTCTCTTCAATAAATGGTGCTGAGAAAACTGGTTACCCATATGTAGAAGAATGAAGTTAGACACATGCATCTCACCTTATGCCAAAATCAAATTAAAATGGATTAAAGACTTAAATCTAAGACATCAAACTATGAAACTACTATGCGAAAACATTGGGAAATCTCCCCAGGACATTGTTCTAGGCAAAATATTCTTGGACTATACCCCACTAGCACAGGCAACCAAAACAAATGGACAAATGGAGCGCCATGATATTCAAAAGCTACTGCCAACAAGTCAATCAACAAAGCGAAGAAACAACTGGTAGAGTGGGAGAAGATATTGGCAATCTACCCATATGACAACGAGTTAATAACCAGATATAAGAAGTTTAAACAACTCTATAGGACAAAAATCTAATAATCTGACTTAAAAATGGACAAAACATTTAATAGAGAGTTCTCAAAGAAGACCTGCAAATGACAAACAAGCATATAAAATGGTACTCAACATTGATCAACAGAGAAATGCAAATCAAAACTACAATAAAATATCATCTCATCCCAATGAAAATGACTTATATCCAAAAGACAGGCAATAACAAATGCTGGCAAGGATATGGAGAAAAGGGATCCCTCGTACTCTGTTGTTGGGAATGCATGTTAGTACAACTATCAGGAGAACCCGCTCCCGATGTTTAATGTGGGTTCTTTTCTATTTCCTAAGTGTCTCGGCTGGGTTGAGAAATAAAGGGAAAGAGCACAAGAGAGAGAAATTTAAAGCTGGGTGTCCGGGGGAGACATCACATGTCGGCAGGATCCGTGATGTTCCCCGAACCGTAAAACCAGCAACTTTTTATTAGCTCTTTTCAAAAGGGGAGGGAGTACACGAATAGAGTGTGGGTCACAGAGATCGCATACTTCACAAGTTAGTAAAATATCACAAAGCAAATGGAGGCAGGGCGAGAACACAGGACCACCAGATGAGGTGAAATTAAAATTGCTAATGAAGTTTCGGGCGCGCATTGTCATTGATAACATCTTATCAGGAAACAGGGTTTGAGAGCAGACAACCTGTCTGACCAAAATTTATTAGGTGGGAATTTTCCTTGTTCTAATAAGCCTGAGAGCTCTACAGGAGACCAGGGCTTATTTCATCCCTTTGACTTCGACCATAAAAGACTGCATGTCTTAAAAGGGCCCATCTATAAGCCTACCTTCAGGGCGCATTCTCTTTCTCAGGGATGTTCCTTGCTGAGAAAAATAATTCAGCGATAGTTCTCCTATTTGCTTTTGAAAGAGGAGAAATATAGCTCTGTTCCATCCGGCTCACCGGCAGCCAGTTCAAAGTTACCTCTCTTATTCCCTGAACATCGCTGTTATCCTGTTCTTTTTTTAAAGATGCCCAGATTTCATATTGTTCAAACACACATGCTCTACAAATGATTTGTGCAGTTGACACAATCACCACAGGGTCCTGAGGTGACATTCATCCTCCTCAGTTTACGAAGAAGATGACGGGATTAAGAGATTAAAGTAAAGACAGGCATAGGAAATCACAAGGATATTCATTGGGGAAGTGATAAGTGTCCATGAAATCTTCACAGTTTATGTTCAGAGATTATAGTAAAGACAGGGGTAAGAAATTATAAAAGTATTAATTTTGGGAACTAATAAATGTCCATGAAATCTTCACAATTTATGTTCTTCTGCCATGGCTTCAGCCAGTCCCTCCATTTGCAGTCCCTGACTTCCTGCAACATGCAACAACTACGGAGAAGAGCTTGAAAGTTTCTCAAGAAACTAAAAATAGAGCTACCATTTGATCCAGCAATCCCACTGCTGGGTATATATCCCAAAGGAAGAAAATTAGTATATCTAAACGATATCTGCACCCCCATGTTTATTGGAGCACTATTCACAATAGCCAAAATTATTTGAAAGCAACTTACATGTCCATCAACACATGAATGGATATAGAAAATGTGGTACTTAATACAAAATGGAGTGCTAGTCAGCCATAAGAAGGAATGAGATCCTGGCATTATTAGCAAAATGGATGGAACTGGAGGTCACTATGCTAAGTGAAATAAGCCATGCACAGAAAGACAGGTACTGCATATTCTCACTCACTTGTGAGATCTAAAATTGAAAACAATTAAATTTATGAACACAGTAAAAGCATGGTTACCAGAGGCTAGGAAGGGTAGTGGAGAATGGGGACTGGGGGAAGCTGAGGATAATTTATGTGTACAAAAAATAGTTAGAAAAAATTAATAAGACCCGCTATTTGATATCAAAACAGGATAACTATATTCAGTAATAATTTAATTGTACATTTTAAAATAACTAAAAAATTGTAGATTGAAGCACAACGGATAAATGCTTGAGGGGATGGATACCCCATTTTCCATGATGTGATTATTATGCATTGTAAGCCTGTATCAAAACATATAAAGTACCCCATAAATACATACACATACTATGTACCCACAAAAATTAAAATAAGAAAGTAATAAAAAGAATATATAAGAGTGATAGAGCACTAGTTGTACTTACAAAAAAGAGAACATCCAAACAGAACAAAACCACCAACCACACAGAAATATTATAATCCCTCAGAGACTGCTATGAACACCTCTACCTATGCACACCAACTGGAAAACCTAGAAAAAAAGAAATAAATTCCTGGAAACATACAACCTCCCATGACTGGACTAGGAAGACATTGAATCCCTGAACAGACCAATGTGGGCTCAAAAACTGATTCAATAATAAATACCCTACCAAGCAGCAAAAGCCCAGGACCAGATGGATTCACAGCCAAATTTTACCAGATGTGTAAAGAAGAGCTGGTAACATTCTCAGTGTAAGTATTCCAATAAACTTAGGAGGAGGAACTCCTCCCCAAGTTATTCTATGAGGTCATCATCATTCTAATGCCTAAACCTGGCAGAGACAGAATGAGAATAACAAAAACATCAGGCTAATATCTTTGATGAACATAGATGCAAAAATCCTCAACAAAATATTAGCAAATTGAATCCAGCAGCACATCAAAAACTTAATTCACCATGATCAAGTAGACTTTATGTCTGGCATGCAAGGTTGGTTCAGCATACAAAAATCTATAAATGTGACAATAAATGTGATTCACCACAAAAACACGTCTAGAATCAAAAACCACATGATTATTTCAATAGACACAGAAAAGGCTTTCAATACAATTCAATATTCCTTCATGTTAAAAACCCTAAACAAACTAGGTATTGAAGGGACATACTTCAAAATAATAAGAACCATCTATGACAAACCCACAGCCAACATTATACTAAATGGGCAAAAGCTGGAAGCATTCTCTTTGAGAACTGGAATAAGACAAAGATGCCCACTTTCACCACACCTGTTCAACATAGTACTGGAAGTACTAGCCAGAACAATTAGACAAATGAAAGAAACAGAATACATCCAAATAGGAAGACAGGATGTCAAACTGTCTCTGTTTGCAGATGACATGATCTTATACCTAGAAAACCCCATAATCTCTGCACAAAACCTCCTAGATATGATAAACAACTTCAGCAACTTTTTAGAATACAAAGTCAGTGGACAAAAACCACCAGCATTCCTACACACCAACAACAGGCAAACTGAGAGCCAAATCAGAAAGGCAATTCCATTCACAACTGCCACAAAAAGAATAAAACACCTGGGAATACAATTAACCACAGAGGTGAAAAATACATGCAATGAGAATTACGAAACACTGCTCAAAGAAATCAGAGATGACACAAACAAATGGAAAAAAATTTCCATGTTCATGGATAGGAAGAATCAATATAGTCACAATGGCCATACTGCCCAAAGCAATTTACAGATTCAGTGTTATTCCTATGAAACTACTAATGACATTCTTTGTGAAATTAGAAAGAACTATTTTAATATTTGTGTGGAACCAAAAAAAGAGACCAAATAATTAAAGAAAACCTAAGCAAAAAAAAAAATTGTATGCATCACATTACTCATCTTCAAACTACACTAAAGAGCTAACGTAACCAAAATAGCAATGGTACTGATAAAAAATATATATCAATGGAACAGAATAGAGAGCCCAGAAATAAATCTGCATACAACATCTGATCTTTGACAAAACTGACCAAAAAACAATGTGTAAAGTATTCCTCATTCAATAAATGGTGGTGGAATAACTAGCTAGTCATATACAGAAGATTAAAACTCAACCCCTACATTTCACCATGTACAAAAATGAATTCAAGATGGATTAAAGCCTTAAGTGTAAGACCTAAAACTGTAAAAACCCTGGAAGATAACCTGAGAAATACTATCCTGGACATAGGAACTGCAAAGGTTTTATGACAAAGACGTCAGAGGCAATTGAATAAAAAAATTGACAAATGAGACCTAATTAAACTAAAGAGTTTCTGCAAAGCAAAAGAAATGATCAATACTTTAAACAAACAACCTAGGGAGTTGGAGAAAATATTTCCAAATTATGCATCCAACAAAGATCTAATATCTAGAGTCTATAAGGACTCAACAAATCAGCAAGCACAAAAAAAAAAAAAAATTAAAAAGTGGACAAAAGACATGAATAGCCACTTTTCAAAAGAAAAAAAAATATATATATGTATATACATGGCCAAAAAGCATATGACAAAAGGCTCAAAATCACTAATTATTAGAGAAATGTAAATCAAAACTACAATGAGATACCATCTCACACCAGTTAGGATGGCTACTATTAAATGTCAAAAAATGGCCAGGCTTGGTGGCTCACGCCTGTCATCCCAGCACTTTAGGATGCTGAGGTGGGCAGATCACCTGAGGCCAGGAGTTCAAGACCAGCCTGACCAACATGGCAAAACCCCGTCTCTATTAAAGATACAAAAATTAGCTAGGTGGGGTGGTGGGCACCTGTAATCACAGCTACTTGGGAGGCTGAGGCAGGAGAATTGCTTGAACTCGGTAGGTGGAGGTTGCAGTGAGCCAAGATGATGCCACTGCACTCCAGCCTGGGTGACTGAGTGAGACTCCATCAAAAAAAAAAAGAAGTCAAAAAATATCAGATACTGGCGAGGTTGTGGAGTAAAGGGAACACTTACATCATGCTGATGGTAATGTAAATTAGTACAGTCATTGTGAAAAGCAGTGCAGTGATTTCTCAAACAACTTAAACAGAACTATCATTTGACATAGCAATCCCATTATTGGGTATATACCAAAGGATTAAAAATTGTCCTTTCAAAAAGACACATGCACACACATGTTTATCACAGCACTATTTACAATAGCCAAGACATGGAATCAGCCTAAATGCCTATCAGCGGTAGACTGGATAAAGAAAATGTGGTACATATACACCATGGAATACTACGAATCCACAAAAGAAGAATGAGATCATGTCGTTTGCGGCAAAGCAGATGGAGCTGGTGGCCATTATCCTAAGTAAACTAATGCAGAAACAGAAAACCAAACACTGCATTTTCTCATTTATCAATGGCAGCTAAACACTGAGCACACCTGGACACAAAGAAGAGAACAAAAACAAAAACAAAAATGAAAAATGGACATCAGGGTTACTTGAGGGTGGAGTCTGGGAGGACAGTAAAGATCAAAAAACTACCTATCAGGTCCTGTGCTTATCACCTGCGGGACAAAATAATCTGCACACCCACCCCCCGTTACATGAGTTTCCCCATATAACAAACCTGCACATGTATCCCTGAATGTAAAAAAACGGTTAAGTAAAGCAATATAAGAACATTTTTCAGAATTATATATATATGACTTTCAAGAGGAAAAGAGCCCGATGAATGCCAAACAAAAGCGTAAATCAAACAAAACTCCAACTGTCTCAAAGTGTTTATCTATTGACTCTTTTAGGACTTGGTTTTCAGGATAAATTCAGCAGCAGCATATAACACAGCAGTGGGTGAGAGTTATTCTATGTCCTACCCTCGCCCCACTTATATGGATTCAGTCAACCAGGAAGGGGGGTTAGTGAATGATAATCATTGGTATCATAAAGAATGATATCAGTAAAGAAGATGTCAGCATAAAAGATGTTCTTAAACTACATGATGCTTTTTTCAGTCAGCAGTTCCCTACTTTAGTACTCACATAGGGTACTTAGTTTTGGTTCTTTGTTATCCTGCTAGACTATTACTTTCATGTATCCCAATAGTACCAAAGCAGCTACAGGACCCACTGACATGTGAAGAGACACAAAGGAGGTAATTCCTACTATCTTTAGCTCTGCTGTTAGCATAGGCCTCATAACTAACCAATAGTTCTGCCAGAGTACCTGGATAATTATGCTTCACTTTATTGGAATAAAAACCTCCTAATCATTGTTTATCTTCTTTGAGTGGAGATTTATCAGAAAGCAAAGTATATTTTTTCCAAAAAGTTTAACAAGTAAATATTGGGTTGTGCAGAATTGCATCATCCCCTGCTCCTATACAGACTCCATTTTAGACATTCTATGACTCCCTATTTTGAGGGAGCAATCAAAATTAATGGAAAATAACATATTAGGGATACATATAGTTTTTAAGATTTCATAATAATTAAACTTTTTATTGAGAAAATAGGGCTGTTGAAATTTTGCATAATGTTAATCAGGTGCTTTGGTCTGAATGTTGGTGTTCCCTCAAAATGTATATGTTGAAATCCTGACCCTAAGGTGATAGTTTTAGAAGGTGGGACATTTGGAGGTGATTAGGTAATGTAGAAAGCAAAATGTTTCCTCTTCAAAGTTTCCCTTCTTGTTAAATAATAAATCATAAGTGTTAGAAATAGTAGTTTCTTTTAAAGACTAACTTTCTTCAAGCCTCCTTGCTTTGTGCTAATAACTCTTTGTTAAACCCTATCCTATATAGCTGTCGGACATGCACATTGCAGTTCACAGCCTATGACCCTTCCTTATATGGAAATGTTATGGCTTCTTTAAATCATTCGTAAACAACTTCCTCTTTTCCTTTGTTCTATTGCCTTTATCTAGTAGCAAATTGGGTATCCGTTTAGATGTGAGGTTTGTGTGAGGTGTGGCTCCAGTCAGTGGATGCAGAACACAGCAGTAAGGACAACCCAAATGCATTAGGGATAAATATGTCTGCTTTTCCTTTGTTAGGTGTACTCTCATGGCAAGACTGTTGGTGAGTGTACCCTTTCTGCAGAAAGTAAAAATTGCCTTGCTGAGAGAATTACATTTATGTTCAAGTGCTATTTCTTTGTGGTACCAGGGAACAAGAATTTTGCATTTCTAACAGTAATGAGGACTTCACCCACATGTATGGGATTACTGTCCTTATAATAGAACCCTGAGAGGGGTTCCTTGCCCCTTCTACCATGTGCAGGCACAGTGAGAAGACACTGTCTGTGAGCCAGAAAATGGTTCCTTACCAGTCATTAAATCTGTATTAATCTTGGAATGCCCAAGTTCCAGAACTGTGAGAAATAAATTTCTGTTGTTTATAAGCTACAGTACTCAGTTCATGGTATTGTGCTCTCTCTCTCTTGCTCTGGCTCTTGCCATTGCTCTTGCTTTTTCACTCTGTTTTACCTTTTTGGTACCATTCATACTTATCAAAGAATTACTACCAAGTGCTAATAGTAATAATAATAATAGTAATGATTTTGGGGCAACAAAGAGGCTCAGAGAAAAGAGTAGTTTTGCAGTCAATTCTCAGGAGCATGCCATCATTTTCTTATGACTGTATTTGTCTATAATTAGTATTATAGCAGCATTAAGAGACTGAGACATCAGTGTTCCAAATGTTTGAGTTTTGATTTGTAAAGCCCTTTTCCTAATAGAAGAGAATATGTCTGCAGGGTCAAGGTTTGCTGCTTAGAATTACTCAGCCAAAAATAATGTTTTGTATTCACAGCCATAGGGAATCCTTACCTTATTCAAGGACAATTGAAGTGGTGCACTTTATTTTCTTGTCATCTTGGGTGTCTACAGAAAAGTTATTTAAGCGTATTCTGGCCAATTACTTAACAAATGTGTTGCTAAGGTGTTTTGACCAGGAGTTGAAGACATCATCATAGGCAGAAGGATGTTTGAAATATGGTTTTCTTTGTTCAGAAAAATTTAAAATGCCAATTTCCAAAACAAAATAAACTAAACTGAAAGAAAATTAAACCATGCTGCTCAGGATGCCACTTGGGGGTGTTTTGAGCCAGTGATCATTGAATTTGGCATTATTTTATGATTCCAACAGGGTTAATCCTGCTGTGCTGCAGCTATCAAAAACCAAAGAAAATTCTTTACTTCTTTATTTTGTAATCATAGCTCACCAACACCTATGATAAATAGCAAGAGTATTTATGGCATAATTTTGTGCAGAGGTTGAGTTCTCTGTTTCTTTTTCCTTTTTCATGCGGTGACTGGTTTGCCAGTTTTCTTTTCATTATTTTACAAATCGTATGATTTGTTTGGTTTATTAGCAACAAATCTCTATTTGAATTGTGTACCCCACAGACTGAAGTGCAATGCAATCCAATACAAATAATTCACTTCGGCTGTTAACAGTATTCATTCCCTACCTTGCCATGTTTAGAATCCTTTACAATCAACACAACTCATCTACTCTGTCCACTACCACAGCTCTTCCATCCTTTTCTCCCAACTACCCCATAGCCCCAAGAGTAGGTGAAACTCTACATCCTGATTGAGTTGAAGACCTTTTCCCAACATGATTCTCTAAGATCTCAAGTCGATGAAGTGGCACATGAGATACTGTTGAAGAATAAAGTGATTCTGGGAGAAGAGACACATCCATCCTAAGAACATGAGTAAGCAATCCATACTAGTGTGGGGATATAACACAGAAATAAACATAAGTTGTCTCTTTGTTTTAAAGTTTTCTATTGAAATAATGACATTGGAATTGTTGGGAGTGCCAGCTTACTATTCTGTTCACTCATCTACATAATGAAAAACTGTCAAACATAGGTGTTTAAACTGCTTTTGGATAATTAAATACAATATTTTTGCCCAGTCAGCTTTCTTTGGAGTATGGAACATGGCTTTAGTCGTGAAATTACTTTTTCTGGCTGTTTTTGTTGATTAATTCAGGCGTTACATTTCCCTATTACTATTGTTGTCCTATCCTAGTTTACACTTGAATCATCTCTCATTCCCTCAGACCTGAGAAATCCATTGTTATATTTCAAGTGTGAATGCTTTTGCATGATTAAGATTTTGGATTCGACTTTGAATGGCTCTACCCTCTCCCCACTATAAAGGGCTACGAATCTATGACAAATTGCCTTTGAACACAGTCACATGTCCTAAAAACAGAATGCAATTTTTGTGCAATTCCTGATAAATGTGAGTTAGAACGTCCAACCTACTTGACCTGAAAGTACATGCTGTGGCCTTGGTGATCCAGCTAATTAGAGGATCCCTCGTTCTAAAGCACAATCTAACAGCACAACCTCCACATTCCTTTTAAATCACTCAAGCATTGAACACTGCTGTGTGGGTGAGACACTGCTCTACTTTAGTAGATATCAGTACCAAAGAGACGTTTGACATTCTCCTCCCATCTGCCACCAATCATAGTAGATAATTTGGTTGTTTCCATATTAAAGCAGAAAACACATTGACACCTGGAAACCAGGGGCAGAAAATTTCACTCAGTCACTGAGGGGAGACTTCTTTCCTGCACTTACACCCAAGTCATGGCCGTGGAAGTGAATCAGGAAAACCACACACAGAGAGACAAAAATTCTAGATAGGCCAATACTCATTCAGGATGTTCTCTGGGACTTCATAATTCATAGTTGTTTGCTATCAGTCAAGAGGTATGGCTTAACTGAAACCCTGTCAGATATAAGAACAGGAAGTTTTAACATTTGTGAATCAAACTAAGTCAGTAACTTCAAATGGCCACAAAAATTGATAGGTTAAAATGTATAAAAATAAATTTATACCTAGAGTAGCTCATAAGGGATTTCTCTTTAATTTAGCTAGTAGCACTGAAGTTCTTGCTTATATACAAAAGCCAGACACCATTATTATCACTTCCCCACTCGTTAACAAGTTCCCTTTAACCATAATGCCTGTACCTGTGACATTTCCCAGTGATTTCTGATTAAAGCTGCCTGACACCTGTGTGCTTGCTTTGAGGTTTGACTATTGAGTATCTTTAGAACTGTGAGGCATTTGTTCTTAGCCTGGCTGGTGGTCCACTTATAATGCATAGCGACGTTCCTTCTGCAAATTGGGAATATAAAGCGGGAGATGATTTTTAGAACCTGAGAGAAAAAGTGCCTTTCATGAAAAGAAAAGCTGGTTGCATGCCTCCCTGAAGTCCTGTGACAGTTAACGCTGGCCCTCCCCGAAGTGAATTTACAGCATGTAATCAAGTGTGATTTGTTTTGATTACCTTAGCACTAATGAGGGAGTACCTCCCACACAAGGCCTCCATCTAATTAGAAGTATCTGGTAAGAAGGTATTTGCATATTTTCAAGTCATATTATGTCATGAGGACATTTGAGTTGATGAAAACAGACATTTACTATAAGATAAAAATGCAATGCATTGAAATCAGGAGTCATAAGGGACTCACAGCTGTGGATATGGGTGCCTGTTTTAATTGATGAGACACAGCAGCTCTGCCTCATGAACAAATCAGAAAATGAAGCACGAAGAATGTAAAGATGCAGAGGTCAGAATATCACAGCAGGAGGCAGAGCTACAGACACTATGACTGGTGCATCCAGGTCCCTTGATTGCAGTTTCTAGCTTTTTTCCTCTCTTGCACTGGGATTTATATATCAGAATTTAGGTGAAAATCTTCCATCTCTCTCTTGCTCTGGCTGTTGCTATTGCTCTTGCTTTCTCACTCTGCTTTACCTTTTTGGTGCCATTCATACTTATCAAAGAATTACTACAAGTGCTTATAATAATAGTAATAATGATTTGGGGGCAACAAAGAGGCTCAGAGAAAGGAGCAGTTTTGCAGTCAATTCTCAGGAGCATGCCATCATTTTCTTATGACTGTATTTGTCTTTAAAATTACAGTAATAAAGGCTGCTTACTGTATGTCTAGCATTGTCCTACATTCGTCACATGAATTAATTAATTTAAATTTAAAACTTCATTAAAGTAGGTGTTTTTATTATGCTCATATTAATATTTAGGAATTGGGGCCTAGGAGTGCTGGAGTAATTTGTTCAAGATCACCCAGCTTGTAAGCTAAGTTCAGATTTGAACCTAGCCGACCTGACTCCAGATTCTGAGCTTTAACCACCTGAACTTCTGCTGTTTTTTTCCTCAAGAGAGGAGTGTATACACACACACACACACACACACACACATGACACACACACACGATTGGGTCAAGGTTTGGCAGGTAGTGACCCACCCCAGTTAATCAGATTCCTCTCCACAACTCTTGATACAACAAGTAGGGAAGAGGGGCTTTTTCGTGTCCAGAATTGCTAGCTGTAAGAACACTGTGCGTTTAGAGCAGCATCTTTGTTTCCACATGGGAAAAACTGGTCTAGGAATAAATGCAAGAAAGAGAAAAGCAAAGCTGAGATATGGAGAACAGAGAAATGAGTCTTAGTGATATAATTCAAGCCCCCCAATCAGAAAGGGATTCAGCCATATCTGAAGACAGCTAGCACCACTGTTTTTGTGCAATGCTCATATCCATCTCTTTGGTTTAACTGGTCTAGGAGAATTTTCTGCCGTGGATCCTGAAAAACACATTGTGAGAGTGAAAAGATGAACAAGGAGTGTTGTATATACCCAAAGATCACATATATTGTGCTTTGGAGTGAAGAATGGAGTTAGATGATAGCCTGCACTAGGGCCTCTTCAGAAAGGGAAATACTCCATCTTTTTCTCCTAAGATATAAATGAAGGAGTTCACACTTGCATTATAGAAAGCATTTTAAAAATATCTTCAAAAAACACTGACACTCAGTCCCTCCCTTGTCTTGAGGACATCTGAGGAATCAAGCAAGTAGTATAAAAAGTTAGTCTTTTTATATATTTCTTCACAGTTATTTTTATATATTTCTTTACAGTTGATGAACTGGATTGGTTCTCTGCATTTTGTTGTTGAAACGACCTCTTGCTTGGCCTATGTAATGCATTACTATTTCCATTTTATAAATGAAAACAATAGGCTGCAAGAAGGTTGCATGTTTTATCCAAGGCCATAAAAGTAATAAGGGGCTGAGCTTACATTTGAAACCAAGTCTTCTGATTCTGTATATGATGTTCATTCCTGAAGATAATTCCTTCTTCCATTCTTAACAGTGCCTCATTTTCCAGCAATTATTTTTACATTCAAAATACATTCAAATCATCCATTTTTTTACAAACAGATTTATTGAGCTAGAATTCACACGCCATGTACTTCATTCATTCAGGAAAATAAGAATACTTTGCCACATAAAAGGTTATGAAGTTTTTTCTTAAGAGTTTTGTAATTTGATCTCTTAGACTTAGATATTTGATCAATTGCAGTTAATGTTTTTTATATCATATGAAGTAAGAGTTCAACTTCATTCTTTTACTTGTGGATATCTGCTTGCCCCAGCTCCATTTGCTTAAAGACTCTTCTTTTTCTCATTAAATGGTCTTGGCATCCTTGTTGAAAATCAGTTGACCACAGATGTATAGGTTTATTTCTGAAGTTCCCATTATATTGCATTCATCTATATGTTTTACCTTGTGCCAGTACCACACTGTCTTGATTACCATTGCTTTGTAGTATGTTTTGAAACTGAGGAGAGTGATTACCCCTACTTTATTCTTATTTTTCAGAATTATTTTGGCTCTTTTGTGTTTCTTGAAATTCCATATTAATTTTAAAATCAGCTTGTCAATTTCTGCAAAGATGTCATGTGAGATTTTGTTATGGATACATATTTATAATTGTTGTATCTTCCTGAAGAATTGATACGTTTGTTTTTATAAATGTCTTTCATTACTTCTAATAACAATTTTTTATTTTAAAGTTTGTTTTGCCTTATATTAGTATATTATGCATTCATGTGGTTACTATTTGTATGCTATATCTTTTCCATAGCTCCATCCCTTTATTTTTAAAATATTTGTGTTTTTTGAATCTAAAGTATGACTCCTACAGACAACATAAAGTCAGCTCATGTTTTTAAAATCCAGTCAGATAATTTCTGCCTTTTTATTTGATTGTTTAATTCATTTACATTTAATGTTATTGCTGACCTAGTTAGATTTATGCTTGCCATTTTTTAAATTTTCTATATGTCTCATATCTTTTTATTCCTGCATTCCTCCTTTACTGCTTTCTTTCACATTAAGTAAATATTTTCCAATTATCATATTTTTTATTTGATAATTTTTTTGCTATATTTTTAAGGTTTCTTTTTTATTTTTATTTTTGATGGTTCCTCTAGTGTTTACCATGTACAGTCAGCCCTCCATATCTGTGGGCCTCGCATCCATGGATTCAACCAGCTCCAGATTAAAATATTAAATAATAAATAAAAATTAACAATACAACAATAAAAATAAAACAAAAAATACCGTATAGCAACTACCTAACATCTACATTGTATTAGGCATAATAAATAATTTAGAGATAATTTAAAGTAATGACTAGGAAGGCCAGTTATCTAACACTGAATGAGAACAATGAAGCTGTGTCTGCATTTGGATGCCTTAGAAGCAGACCTGAGACAGGACTGAAGTACAGTAGTTATAACTAAATACAGGAGCCAGGAGCAAGACAAAGAAGGGAAAACCACTGACAGAAGGTATACTATCAGGCAAGTCACCACTGTGGATTGATTACTGGAGCTTGATCCCACTGGGAAACTCTGGGTGTCAGTATAGTACATGCACCTCAGAGTTCTCTCTTCTCAGGGGCAAAGGAGCAAGACTATTTAGACACCAGTTTCCATCAGTCATTGGTTGAATGCTGCCTTCCACGACATTAATCCTCTGGCTCGCACTGCTGCCCTGTGTGGGCAGGGTGGAATTTGGTTGTTGAGAAACATCCTCGGGCAGTTGGAAGTCCCAGAGCTTGCACTGCAGTGGTAAGGCACCAGAGGATGGGGATGTGGATGGAGCATCGAAAGGATCTGCTACAAGCAGCCAGGACAGATTTCAGCAGAAGAATCCATATGTTAGTGGCTGGTAGTTCGGAGGGCCTGGGAATGGACAGATCAACAGCTATTCTCACTAAAGCAGCATAGAGAGGTAGTCAAGGCCTGGGGACCTTGGTGAAGACAGCTTATAATGGGAGAACGAGGAGCCATGCCAGTGTCAATGAAAAGAGTCAAATTCTGTAAAATATTTGAAGAGATTTATTCTGATCCAAATATGAGTGACCATGGCCCATGACACAGCCCTCAGGAGGTCCTGAGAACATGTGCCCAAGGTGGTTGGGGTGCAGTTTGGTTTTTTGCATTTTAGGGAGGAATGAGACATCAATCAAATATATTTAAGAAATGCATTGGTTTGGTCCAGAAAGGTCGGACAGCTCAAAGCGGGAGCTTCTAGGCTATAGGTAAATGTAAAGGTTTTCTGATTGACAATTGGTTGAGTCTGTCTGAAGACCTGGGATCAATAGAAAGGAAATGTTCAGGTTAAGATAAAAGATTGTGTAGACCAAGGTTATTTGGAAGTCTTATAGTGGCTGCCTTTAGAGACAATAGATGACAAATGTTTCCTATTCAGATCTTTAAAAAGTGCAAGACTTATAGTTAATCTCTTTAAGATTGTGAGGGCCTGGAAGGAAAACACCTAGCTACATTAATAGAGATTCTTTACAGGTGCAAATTTTCTCCCTTTGCATGGACATTTCAAGATATGGCGAAGAAACATTTTTGGGGCTAAAACATTTTGATTTTCTTCCTTGTCTAATAGTGTTATGCTGGAGTCAGGTTGGAAAGTAAGTCATGATGCACAGGGTTAAAAAAACAAAACAAAACAAAACAAAACAAAACATCTGATGAGAATTTATTGTTTGTAGGGCATGACTCCTCAGACCCCTTAGATAGGAATTTGGACAAGATTAAAAAAAAAAATCAGAGCTTAGTCTTCAACAGCCTTTGTCTCTGCAGATGAGATTCTACACCCAGGGTTGGAAATGTCTCTATCTTTTCTTCCTACCACAGGTGGTTGTTGGATATAAAAGGCGTTTTGGGAATGTTTCTTTTTTCAGCTCTTGGACTAATCTTGTTGCCAAAACAGACCATATGCTCAGTATTTAAAATTAGGTGTGATTTACAAAGAACTGTGTTGCAACAAGAGAGGAAGGGAGTGCACAGAAGCCAGTGGCTGAGTGATGACAGTGCACCAAATTTTTAACATATCCGAATCATAGTAAATTTTTCTAAAACCAAAGACCTCATCCAAGAATTGCCTTGTGTTCAGCAGCAAAATGTAAGAATCATGCCCTCAGGTACAGAGGAAATACATCAGATAGACTCAGCAGGGCAGTGGTACATTGGCAGGTAAAAGGGCTGCTGATAGCATGCTTTCAAAAAGTGTGACCATCTTCGTTCATTAAGACCTTAACTGTGTTCCCTTCCATTGAGACTTTTACTTTTTCTCATAGCTCCTGAGAGATAGCACAGTCTGTCAGGGAGGGGCTGGTTTCTTCAGCAAAGTTTCTTTGGCAGCCTGGCAGTGCCTCTCCTGGACAACTGCCACAGCTGCCTCTCAGGGATGGCTGTAGCTTAGGAACCCAGAAAGAGGGAGAATAGTTGTAGACATGCAGGTAGTCATGGAGTCCAAGACTGGACTAAACCAGTGTCAACCAGTGAACAAAATCTCCTAGGAGAGGGGAATGGGGTTCATGGGGCTCAGAAATCGAGGGGGGTTCTGGAGCCTGTCATCAAGAATGTTATTAGAAGTATTTCACAACAAATACGGTGCAAACACTGACCCACAGGCAGAGTTGGATTCACAGCACCAGCTGTGTGAGGCACTAACTCTGTGGTTGCTAGGCACTGGAGAAGGGGTGAGGGTAGCAGGGGCAGTGGAGGGCTCCTGTAGAGCACATAGGTATCCCAGAACAGCCTCAGTGTATTAACTAGTCTGGTATGTGCCAGAATGAGTGAGCATCCCTGTATCAGGAGTTCCCTTTGGTGCCGCAGACTCCAGGTCACCAGCAACTTATATGGTATCTTTGTGTGAATTAGAGAAAGTGTTCTCTGTTGTCAGGCTGGGTGAGTAGGTTGCTGGATTCGTTGTGAGAAGGAAAGGCTCTCCGCAGGAAGAGTTTATAAGAAATAAAAGGTTCTCTGGGGAAATGAATGAGAAAAAGACAGCTCCTCAGAATGAAAATGTACGTTTAGGAGAAAGAACTAGAAATGCCCCCACCCCACTCTATAAAAAATGTTTCCCCCTGTGAGAAGAGAACTTAGACAGAAGTGCCCCACCCTGCAGACACAGCAGGAGGTGTTGATGTTGGAGAGGGTGATGGGCTGGATTTTAGCAACCCCACGCCTCCATGACTGGGCAATTTTTGCAATGAACAAACCGCACTGTGTATGGTGGGCTCCCTGAACCTTGACTATATGTCTCAAGGTTACCCCACTCTGTCCCCTAAACTTACTCCCTCTTCTTTCTTCATGAGCACCATGCTCCCACCCCAAATAAATAAATTAAAAAGTTTAGAGTTTACACCCATGAACAGTGATGTAGCAAATCTTTTTCAATTTACTTTAAGTTGGGCACATCTAACATAGCACAGTGATGTGCTGAGAAAGACAACTGGCGATGTAGATGGCTCTGTGGTAAACAAGGTAATTCTTTCCAATGTCAGGTCCACAACCTTGAATCCAGGGCAGCCCCTCTGCTCCCAGAGCAGAAGGAGAAGCAGCCAGGATTGGTGTGTGTTCCTGCAAGCCATTCCGCTAACATCCCGCAGGTTGGCCTGCAGGGATCACTTCCAACGGTAAGAGGATCATTGAGTGTTCACAGCCCATTGATTTCCTGGCCATGGCAAAAGAAACTGTCAATAAGGTGCCAGTTGTGGCAAAGGTTGTTTTGTGACCCATTCTTTTTTCTGCTGAAACTCAATTTGTCAAGGCTGCCAGACAGTCCATGATGACATTTAGTATCTATGGTCTGGGCTGGATTTGGGTCATTGACTTGGTTCCCACTTTAGTCATCTAGTATTCTGGAGTGTAACCATTGTGTATATTTATACAAGAGTATATATCTTAGACAATTACAATATCGGAAGATTAGGACCTCTGCTTTCATAGTTTTCAGCGATATATGTTAGCAGAGAAACACAAGACAGGCTCTGAGCAGGATGGCAGGAGAATTGGTTTTCCACTATCTTGGTAGTGTCCGGCAGGTCACCTCACACCCTGGAAAGCAGAACAGGCTCTCAGATGAAATGTTTTATGACAGTGTGACTATAAATCATGGCATCTTGAAGGCACACTTGTAATTCTCCTAGGGCGTTGTAAAGCGGCACTCCAATTCTTGTTGACTCAGGAAGCGATTGCCCTGCCTTGTATCAAAGTCACCTTGGGCTGCCCCCAAATAATATAGAGGCAGGAATGCTGAGTCAGGCACAGAATGCATTAGGTCCCTGCCCAGTTGCTCCACTGCACTAATGTTGGCGGCCCTCTTATTTGCCTGTAAATATCCCCTGTCAAACTGGACCCTTGCAGTGATGTCTGAGGGCTGCTCCTCTTCACATTGTCACATCCTTTCCCAGGTTACACCATAGCACTGATGCTCTGCACTTCTTCTCTTTGCCTCATCCTTGGCTTCAGTGCAGTTACTCAATTGTAGTGGTTGTGCAGGTTCTACCTTTTCAGGCCTTTTACTTCCCCTGTGCTGTTACATCATTGCATTCATGAGTCAGGTCTCATCCTCTTTGCCCTGGTTACATGATTACAATGATAGTATGGATATGCTCAGCTCTGCTCTGTTTTCCTCCTCTGGCCTAGCACAGCATGCATTGACAGTGTGAGGATCTATTTACTCCTTTCACACTCTCTGTTCACTTACACAATGGCCTAGGTTTTCCCATCCTCACAGCTTTGATTTCCCTTTCCATTTAATGAGTCCCCTGACAGGGTCGGGATGCTCCTCTTCACTCTGTTCAGATTCTGAACCCAGTTATACAATAGCACTGAAGAGATGGTGACTCCCTCCTGCCCTGTTGCCCCTCTCACATGCCCTGTCTGTGCACACCACCATATTAATGGTGGGAGGATCCTCCCTTGCTATTCAGATCCACTGTGCATTTACACCATGGCACCGATGCTGCTTTCCTTGATCTTGTTTACATTGCCAACCCAAGTACGAACCAGCTACAAACTTGTTCTGTCCACCTTACCATATGATCACAGTGCTGACGATGCAGGGTTCCTCCTCTTTGCCCCATCTACATAATACTGCTTAAACACAGCACTCAACTGAGATTCTAGGACTTCTTTTCTGCCTCATTCTTGTGTCCTGTCCAGTTATACCTCAGTACTAACGGTGTAAAGATTCTTCTGTTCTCTTTGTTCACGTCCTGTATAGAGTTTTACCACTGAACTTTTGAGGGAGAACTTTTTGCCCTTCTCATATCCCACATCCAGTTCCATCTATGTGATGATTAGAATTTTAGAATGCCAAGGAAGGCCAACAGCCATTGCAAACTGGAAGAAGACAGGAATGTTTTTTTCTTCTGGAGCCTCTAGGGAGAGTATTAGCCTGGAAATACCTTGATTTCAGACTTGTACCCTCTAGAAATGTGACAGAGTAAAGTTTTCTTGTTTTCAGGCACCATACTTGAGATAATTTGTTATAGCACCTACAGGAAACAAATACAGCCGCAAGAGTCCAGGCTATATTTCTTGAAATCTGTGAATATTATGGGATGTCACCCCATACTTGTGTTATGTTATGGCATAGATTCCCTTAAAAAAATTATCTAGGTTGTCCTAATGTAATTACATGAGCCTTTAAAAGCAGAGGATTTTCTTCAGCTGGTGGCAAAAGAAGAAGGCAGGAGAAAAATTCAGAGAGATTTGAGGCATGAAGATAATTCAACACACCATTCCTAGCCTTGTAAATGGTAGGGGCCAAGATCCGTGTATTGTAATTGGCTTCTAGAATCTGAGAATGACCCCTAGCTGACATCCAAAAACCAAAAGGATGCTTCAGTGCTACAACCAAACAGAACTTAATTTCTCCAACAATCTGAATGAGCTTGGAAGCAGATTCTCCCTCAGACTCTCTAGATAAGAGCTCAACCCAGCTTGGGATCTTAATTTTTGACTAATGAGACCCTAAGCAAATAAGACACTTGAGCTTGTTCAGACTTCTCATCTACAGAAGTATAAGATAAAACATTAAAAATAAATAAATTTAAGCTGCTAAATTTGTGGTAATTTGTTATACCCACAATACAAAGTAATTCATCTCCTCTCTATGTAGTCTTCTCCTATGTAGAGATTTTATAATTGTTTCTACCTGGTCCACAGGCTTCTAGAAGCCCCTTCCCCTGCTGCTTCCTCCAGAACTATATTGGATATGGTCATCTCTGGTTTCTGTTCCTGCTATGATCTTGGGGATACTGGAAACCCTATCTCTGTCAACTGGAAACTTTATGCAGTTCATCAGCATGGGGTTTTGTTGGACAAACAGTGACTCCACAAGAGTGTTTCAGTCTCCATTCAAAAGTGGAGAAAACACCTCTCAGCCTTAGAATTCAAGCATGGAATGTGAAAAGTCCTCCCATTCCTCCAAATACAAAGAGGACTTATCAGATTTACCTCATAGAAACTGAAAAAACTAAAAATCAGTAAAACTGTCTTACCCTTCTCTTTATGATCCTTGATGGTTTTTATTTTGTTACTTTTAGACTGGCTATGCAATTTTGTTTTTCAATTTTTACGATTTATCACATGCTGCCTCCTTGGAATAGAGACATTTGTCAAAATGTGAGCTCACTGCCTCATATTGATGAGAAATCTAGCACTGTTTCATGAAGAATATGAAACACTCATGCAGACCCTCACGTCCAAGGCCATAATATGGGATTTGGTTTCTGAAAACAAGACACAGAATTCTGGCTTGAAACCAGGCCTCACTAATGGTATATATAATCACATAGAATACATAACATATAAAATTTCAGAAACACACAGATCACACACAGACACACACACACACACACACATCTTTGGAAATAACTGCAATAATAAAAGGAATTGGAATGGAATGGTCATAATCTATGAATACCTCATGGCACCCAAGACAAATATAGTAGCACTAGTAAAAATTCTGGAAAAACAATGGTACGTTTCTATGGGTATTGCTAGTTGGTGCCCTGTATTAGTCCATTTTCACACTGCTATAAAGGTATTACCTGACACTGGATAATTTATAAACAAAATAGGTTTAATTGACTCAGTTCTGCATGTCTGGAGAGGCCTTAAGAAACTTACAATCATGGTGGAAAGCAAAGGGGAAGCAGGCACCTTCTTCACAAGGCAGCAGGAGAGAGACAACATGCAGGGGAAACTGCCACTTTCGATACCATCAGATCCTGTGAGAACTCCCTCACTATCATGAGAACAGCATGGGGGAAATTGCCCCCATGACACAGTCACCTGCTACGAGGTCCCTCCCTCAAACACAGGGGGATTACAATTCCAGATGACATTGGGGTGGAGACACAGAGCCAAACCATATCATGTCTTATAAGAACATCTTTAGAATAAAGAGAAATAAAATACAGTTGAATCATGAACAAATCAGAGATTGGGGTGCTGACCCCCTGTGCTGTCAAAAATTTCAGTATGACTTTTGACTCACCCAAATTTCAGCTATTAATAGTCTACTTTTGACCAGATGCTTTATCAATAACATAAAATCAACAAGTATTTTGTGTGTCCTATGATTATATACTGCATTCTTAAAATAAAGGAAGCTAGAGAAAAGAAAATGTCATTAAGGAAATCATAAGGAAGAGAAAATTTACTATTGATTAAGTGGAAGTGGATCATCACAAAAGTCTTCATCCCCATTGTCTTTATGTTGAATAGACAGAGCGAGAGTAAGAGAAGGGGTGGGTCTTGCTGTCTCAGGAGTGGCAGAGAAATAAAATCTGTGTGTAAATGGACCCACACAGTTCAAATCTGTGTTGTTCAAAGGTCAACTTTATTTTCAAAAGGGAGAAATTAATTTATATTTTAGACATTGTCAATTCATTTTCAAAGACACAGTGATAACAATATTCATCACCATAATGAAATTTTCATTAAATATATGCCCCTGAGTTTTCTATGTTTAAAAACATAATAATGATAACTAAGAGGCTCTGTTCTCTAAGAAATAAGAGGAAACAAAAAGATGGCACAAAATCAAGTAGAATTGATGATAGCTGGTTTCTTCACATATAGATGGAGTTAAAAAAACCTTTACAATTTGTTTAATGTCATATTTCAAGTTATATTTCTATATTTAATTGTTTAATGGTCAAATAGTAGATATTAAAGAGAAGGTAGGGAAGGAAAAGGTTCGGGGGAAGAATATGCAAAAAGCAGGGAGACCGAGGACCTAGGGGGACTGAATGAATTATTGACAAGAGGAAACCTGTATGAAACACTTTGGCTCCCTAGTGACTAAGTGTCATGGCTGCTGAGACTCATGCTTAAACTATTTGAGATTTATACAAATGTCCATGATGAGAAATAATTATAAGTTTACTAAAGTAGGAATATGAATACTGAGTACAGCAGAACAGGAGCTAGACACACATAAGGAGCCCAGAATTCTGCCACATAGTTATATCTTAAGGGAATGTTTCTTTTGTCCTGTACTCAGGATTGTTTACTGAATAACTCCTAATTACTCCTTGTTACTAAGATATATACAAGTTTAAAGATTTGTAGACATTTTAGATCTCAGACTATATGTCTAGGTAATGTTAAAATTATAATGTACTTTGCGTTTTGCCCTTCATGTGAAAATGCACACATTTTCAGTTATCTGCTTGGTGTATCCACCTACGTATACTGTGAAACCTTCAAATTATCCTCTCCAGACTTGATCCTACGGCTATTTCTATTTCTTAATCTCAGAGACAAGGATGAAACTTTCCCTTTTTTTTCATGTATCAAATTCAATCAAGAGTCAAGAATGTCCTGCCAATTCTACCAGCCAAGGCATTTCTACAGGGTGTATCATATTGCTATCCTGCTACAATCCTAGTTGAGCATTACCTATACTATCTTTTATACCAACCCTTCCCCTTTACATGGAGCTGGCTCACTCACACTATATGTGATAGACGTGTAAAACTCCAACATTAGGAGAGTGGGATTTCTGAAATGCCTGAGTGAGGAACTCAGAAAATTCTCTCCCCAGAAATAAATATATTAAACAAATTTGTAAAAACCACCATATAAATAAATTGGAAATTGATAAAGACACATTAAAACTTGAGAAGCAATTATGAAAACTTATTAAATCTTGGTGGCTGGGCACATTGGCTCATGCCTGTAATCCCAGCATTTTGGGAGGCTGAGGCGGGTGGATCATTTGAGGTCAGGAGTTTGAGACTAGCCTGACCAACATGGTGAAATCCAGTCTCAACTAAAAATACAAAAAAATTAGCCAAACGTGGTGGCACATGACTGTAGTCCCAGCTACTCGGGAGGCTGAGGCAGGAGAATCGCTTGAACTCAGGAGGTGGAGGTTGCAGTGAGTCAAGATCATGCCACTGTACTCCAGCCTGGGCATCAGAGTGAGACTCTGTCTAAAAAAAAAAGTATCAATTCTTGGTAAGGACAATGAAAATTTGTGGTATTTTAGCCAGGGCCTATTCGCATCTTACCTACTTCCTCCATCCCATACTGCCATCTATGCCCATCAACTGGAGAGACAGGGATCCAATTATCCTGAAATCAAGGTATCTCTGCATGCTGTAATGCTACCTGAATAACTTGGGGTTCTAATTTTTACCTACTACCTGAATATTTTGAGATTCATTTGACAGGTAATAAGGTAAGGATAAGCTATAAATAATATGCATAACATGTGTATGTATATATAATGTTTATTAGACATTTACTATGGGCAGATCAACAAATGTATCTCAATGGAAAGAATATTACATAAACATTGATATCTTATGAAAATACACATACTTAAAGGTGTTTCAATTTTTTCAAATTTGATTTTGCTCATTTAGATGCCTTGCTTTTTTTAGTGACTTTAGAGTTCATTTAAATTATTTAAAAGCATTATGTATGTTTTTGAAACATATGTAAATTGACTCTTAGATTTGACTCTTTATTTGTTCATTCATAAATATTTATTGGATACCTACTCTGTGCTACATATCATTCTAGGCAGTGGGAGATACATCAGTGAGGAAAACAGACAGATATTCCTATTTCTATTAATCAAATGAAGAAGATAGATAACAAATAAGGGAAAGAGGGATATATATGTTAGAGGATTATATAAGCTTAAAATTAGAATCATGTATTTAAAAAATATAGTATATTAACAGCAGATTTGAGCTATAGTAAGGCCAACAGATCGGCAGGTGATTATCACTGAAAAAGATAGTTTATTCCTTACAGTTCCTAAAAGAAAGAGGCATGAAATACTATGGGTGTGGGGAGGGAGAAACAACAAAGTCAGTCAAGTGACAGAGGAGAGAGAGAAAGAAACGTGTGCAAGAGTCTTTATTGTGGCTTCTGCAGGAAGAAATGGGCAAAGCACAGTAAGCAGGTTTAGGATTGGCTAGTTTGAATAATTTTAGTAAGTTAGGTGTTGTAGGTGCTGTCCTACATGTCTGGTAGCAGTTCCTGGGGTGAGTAGAGAAGATAAGTAGCCCAGAGTGTAATAGCCTGAAAAAGTTGGTGGTAGGATTGTGGGTTCTGAATCACTTGGCTTGTATTTGAAAAGTGTCCTCATAGGTGAGTTATGTAGTATTTCTAGGAATTGGCAAACCCTGGGAGGAACAGTCTTTCCAGTGTCAGCAAGGTTCCATATATCAAAGCATCAGAATAGAGAAAATTTTAAAAAGCATGGTTAATACAGTAAGAAAAACTAGGACTTCTAAGGCTGGTCAGGATGTATCTTATATGTGAGATGATAGATATATTCCTTTGCTTTACTATAGTAATCATTGTACTATCTATGTGTATCCCATAACATTATGTTGTAAACCTCAAATATATACAATAAAATTTATTCGAAAAATAAATTGAATGAATGAATGAATAAATAAATAAATAAGGAACAGAATTCATGCTGGCTCACAAATGCAAAGATATGTACCGGGGCCATGGATTCTGAACCCATGTACCTCTCAGCCAGGTGCCCTGTTGCAAAGCACCACCTTCACACTGAAAGGCAGCATCTCTGCCAAGAACAAGAGGGTAAATTTAGCCACACAGATATATAGAAGAAAAGCATTTCAGACAGAATGAACAGCAAGTACCAAATCTTGATGCAAGAGCTTATCTGAGATGTTTGAAGAAGACATTATAGCTTGACCAATGAGAACAGAAAGAATGTTAGTGGAAAACTGGGAAACGAGGTTAGAGAGGGACCAGATTATATAGAACCTTGTTAAACATTGTAAATGTTTGAGGTTTTCCTCTCAGAGAAATGTGGAGCCATTAATAGGTTTGATGCAAATAAATAACATGATCCAACAGACTTTCAATATGATCATTCTGGCTGCTGTGTTGTGACCAGACAGCAGAGGAGGAAGAGTGGAAACGAGAAGAGCAGGAAGTCTCCTACGGTAATGAAAGAGAGAAACAACAGTGATGAAAAGTGAAGCGATTGTGATAGAAGTAATAATTTATCTGATTCTGGATATATTTCATAAGTAGAAGAAACAGAATTTTCTAAATAGATTGAAAATTGAAATAATAGAAAGAGAAATTAAGGATAACCTCAAGTAATGTGGTCGAAGAAACTGGAAGGATGGAATTGGCATTAATTAAGATGATGAAAAAGCAGATTTACAGGTAGACACTAAGAATTCCGTTTCAGATATGTTACATTAAAAATGTCTACTAGATATCCAAACAGGGAATCATCAAGTAGGCAATTAACATTGAGAGTCTGCAGGTCAAAGAAATTGCCCATATTGGAGCTATGATTAAGGATTCATTGTAATGCTGATGGTGTTCAGAACTCATGTTGAAATTACATCAGCAAAGGGATGAATTAAGTAATAAGAAGGCTCTGGACTGATCCCAAGGGTACTTAAACGTTAAAAAAATAAAAAAATTCAGAGAGAGGAAGATAAAACAACATATACAAAAAAAAAATGAAGAAAGTATTTACACAAAAGGCAAATAATCAGCTATTTTAAAGGTGCTGATATTTCAAATGAGGTATGGATTAATAATTTTCCATAGGATTTAGTAATATGGTGAGCAGTAGCGACTGATGGGGTTGTTTTGATATATTAATTTATTGACTGGTTCATTTATGTAGACCAGAAAAATCATGAATGAATGGTGACGTGATAAATGTACTTAGTGGGTATTTGGCTAAAACTACCCATTTTGGAAGTTGGGTGTGTTCTCAGAAAATCTAGGCATTTTTTAATGTACTTGGAGGGTTATAATATATTCAGTAGTCTCATAAATAATCTGCATTTTATATCTCATGTGTTAAATATAATTCATTAAAGTAAACTCAGCCATAACAAGCTAAGCATTATATTATTAGAAGATTCATAAAATAGCTGTTTAATTTTTTGAACTATTTCCTACCTTTTGCTTTTATTACAACAAAACTTGTCAAAATCCAAATCTATCAACAGCTAAATGAATATACTAAATGTGTACATATGTACAACAGATATTATTCAGTCATAAAAATAAATGAATTTCTGACACATGCTACAGGATGGCTGAGCCTTCAAAACATTAGGCTTAGTAAAATAATCTATACACAAAAGGACATCATATGATTCCACTTATATGAAATATTCAGAATAGGCAAATTCAACAAGACAGAAAGTAGATTGAAGTTTACCAGGGGCTGGTGAGAGGAGTGGGGAGTTATTGCTGAATGTATAGAGTTTGTTTTGGATGATGAAAAGGTTTTGGAAGCAGATGGTGGTGGTGGTTGCACGAGGTGGTGAATGTACATAATGCAACTGAATTATATACTTAAAAATATCTATTGAAGTCCATAAGTGCATTAGTAGTTTAAAAAGAAGTGGCTTAAAATGCATTTTAATAGGTGATCAATTTTGAGAATCAATCAACTTTCCTATATGAAAAACTCCTACTTAGAAAAACAGCCCTCAAAATCTTCTTTCCAGCGTCACCTCCCAGGACCTGAGCTAAAAATGTAAATCAGCTTCCTAAAGCTGGCCCAGATATTGCCCATGACCTTTCATTTTGTCTTCCATCTTCAAATGCACAATATCATCATAGGAATCACCTCAACATTTGAAGCCCATACATTCATTCTTGATACTTTATGGAAAATGATTCAGTAAAGGAATGTGATGTATTCTAGTAACTACCTACCTGTTGATATTCACACCACCACCCAACATTTTTTTCTTCTTAAAAAAATAGATCCTGACTGTTGTGGAAAAACAGTTCTTTTTTTAATAGCCTAAAGGGAATAACAGTAGAAGTGTCAACCCATAATAAATTCTGTGTTATTAAAAGTATTAAAAAGTGATTTCCTGTTTGCATAAAACACCATTCTGTTTCTCTTAATTTATAACTTTTAACATCGAAGTTATTTATGTAGATGCACCACAGTCTAACAGCACATTACACTTACTGCAGGTATCATTAATCATGTAATGAGACAACTTGGAGTTCAACCTACTGAACAATTTAGCCTCAAGGCTGAGGACCCAGTCAGTCTTCCATTTGATGTAAACTGAAAGTCTCTGTAGACCACAGAATAAATGCCAGTTTGAATGGTTCCATAATATAATACATTTTTCCTTAAGAAAACCCTTCCTTCATAAAAAAAAAAAAATCAACTTTTAAAATTCAATAATGTTCTCTTTTACCAATTTAGTTTTTCTCAAACATATTAATGGGTTTCACTTCAAATTATTACTCCAGAATCAGTGCCATGATCAAACAAGCATTAGTATAAAAACAAATGCTTCAGGGATTTGTTTCATCATGAATAATATCATCAGTGATAATGGGCATAACAACTTTATGAGCCATTGTATGGTCTTACAATTGGGAAATTAAGTGAAAACAACTGTGCCTTTCTTGGGACTTAGTTTACTTGATGCATAAAATTACATTTTCAGACAGATTGTCCTATTCACTATATGAAGGTTGGATACGGTGTATGTAATTTTCATAACTGGATATTGGAAATAATTCATTTGGGGTTAATCATACAGAAAACTGAACATGTAATTTTTATTTGAGGCAATAAAGATATCTAATCTAAATATTTTTTCAAGATAATATAGACCATGACATAGGCCAAGAAATATATTATTAATATTATGAGCAACAATCATAATGGAAAGGGTTTGGAATCTTGATCCTTTTATAGATAAACTGAGAATTAAGGTAGCATCTTCCATAAAGCAACTCCTGCTAGTCCCTGTGTGTTTCAGGAATGAAGTGTACCACTCAGTAGGGGAAAGTCTAAGTTTAAGTTAGCGAAAACTAATAGGGCATGTAGATGCATGTGAGAGTAAGCATAATCAAGACTTTTATTTTTCTACTTCTAATCGGATAAAAAGTTCGAATTCCATTATGACATAATTGTTCTAATAATATTGATCTCTTTCCCAAGTACAAGGCTGAATTAATAATATTGCTTGCAATTTTGGCACATAATCCAAAAGGCCATTTATAGTTTCAGACTGGATTAAGTAAGAGTCATGCAACATTTGAGTGCCCTGAGTTGTACCTTCTGACATCCACAGATCCATTAAAACACCCTGTAGCCCTGTGACCACTCACCAATGACCTGTCCATTAAGAACCAACGAACTTAAATCCAAGCTTGCCCTCATCCAAGAGAGCCCCACTTCTCCATTTTCATGAGAGTATTGGAAACTGAAACGAAACACAGGGTCTTCTCATTTCTTCTATGAAGAGGAGGAGCAGGAACAGTGCTTTTCAGAATTAGAATCAGTGAATGCAATTTGGCTTGGTTGTTTAAAATAATATTTTGGAGGGAGTGGCCAAGATGGCCAACTAGAAGCAGCTAGTGTGCATGGCTGTCAGAAAGACAAATGGGAGGGGTGAGTAAATACAACACTTTCAACGGAAACATACAGATACTCACATCGGTACTAATCAAGGAAATAATTGACCCATGGAGAACAAATAAAGCAAAACAGAACGATGGCCCACTTGGGAGAAACATGGAGCCAGGAGAACTTCCCTCGCCCAGGGAAATGATGAATGAATGTGCAATCCTGGGAAACCACTCTTGTACCATGAATCTTTGCTGCTCTCAGTCCAGGAGATCTCCTTTAGAACCCAGTCTACCAGGGCTTTCAGTCTGACAGACAGAGCTATGTGGAGTCTCTGCAGAGCAGCCACTCAGGAATGCATGGAGACCCTGAAGCCTTAGATACTTGGGCTTTCCGGTAAAAGTAGCTACAGTTTTGGCAAAGTGGGAGGTTAGACCCCCATACATACCCCTAGGAAAGAAGCTGAAAGCAGGGGACTGAGCAGCAACAACTTTTAGGCCCCACTTCCACAGCACCTCGCAAGATAAGACCCACTGGCTTGGAATTCCACTGGTAGTGGCATTGCACTTCCCTAGATAGGAGATCCCAGTAGGAGGGATGGGTCACCATCTTTGCTGTTTGAGCACCTTACCCATTCCAGCCTTCAGGTTTTGAAGAGTCCAAGCCAACTAGGGGTAGAAGGGATCTTCCAGCATAGCACAGCTGCTTTACCAAAACGTGGCCAGACAGCTGCTTTAAGTGGATGCCTGATGCCTTCCTCCTCACTGGGCGGGATCTTCCAGCTCGGGCCTCCAGCCACCCCTGTCTGTGGTCTCGGAGATTTGTAATCTTGCTGGGATGACGCTCCCAGAAGGAAAGACAGGCTGCCATCTGTACTGTTTTACAGATTTTGCTGATGGTACCTCCAGGTACTGAAAAATCCAAGGCAACTAGGGACTGGAGTGGGCTCCAAGCATACTACAGCAGCTTTATGGAACAGTGGCCAGACTATTACATGGGTGTTCATTCCCATATCTCCTCACTGGACAAATCCTCCAGGTCTGGGCCTCCAGCCACCCCCAGCAAAGCTATCATGCCTGTAGCAACTCAGCAACTCCTTGGACAGAGCCTCTGGGGGCAACTAAAAGCCTCTCTGCCACTGCCTCTGCAGAGAAACTGCCCTTGCCACTCTCAGACTGACAAAGAAGCAAAGACCCTAAGTGCTGTATCCACACCTCCAACAAGCTGCAGTCCACCCAAGGAGAGGAGGCCAGTCCATCTCCCACGAGTCTCACGCAGCTCCCACTGCTTGTCACTAGACAGGGAATCCCTGGCTTGGGCCCACAGCACAGACCCTTCATCCTGGGTTGATAGCATTGAGCAATTGCTGACCTGCATCTCTCTGGGGTGGAGCTCCCAGGAGACAAACAAATGACCCTTAGCTACAACCACTACTAAGATCCCTCTCTCTGCAGCTTACAAGTTGAGGAAAGAACATATACACTGAGATTGCTGCAGAACTGCAGTGGACAGCCCAGGAGTGCCAAGTCACAATCCACAGCTAGCACTCAAGTGGGAGAGGAACCCATACTTTCAGAACATTGAGAAGGAACATGGCTGCAACTGTGAGGAAACATAGGGGAACCACACAACAAAGCAAGAGTCTACTAACTGACCAATAAGCCTAAGTGTCATCTGCTGGGTCACATCTCAAAGCTTCAACACCAAAAATACCTCACTTATATACCCCCCTCTGAAACCAGAGACAAAAAGTCAGCTTCAAATAAAGACCCTACACAAGGCATTGACCCTGTGAAAACATGCAGAAACGAAGTCTACTGTCTGCACTCAATCTATACTGCAGTTCTAAAAACACCCATGGGCAGAGATGGGAAAGAACCAACACAAGAACTCTTAACTCTTAACTCAAATAGCCAGAGTGTCGTATATCCTGCAAACCACCACACCTGTTCTCCAACAAGAGTTCTTAACCAGGCTGAACTGTCTGCAATCACAGAAATAGAATTCAGAATATGAATAGGAGCAAAGATTACTGAGATTCAGGAGGATGGCAAAACCCAATCCAAGAAAAATTAAAATGACAATGAAGTGATAGAGGAGCTAAACGATGAAATAATGAGTTTTTTTTTTCTTTTTTTAAAGAGAACGTAATGGGTCTGATAGAGCTGAATAACACAATACAATAATTTCACAATGTAATCACAAGTATTAACAGCAGAATAAACCAAGTGGAGGAAAAAATCTCAGAACTTGAAGATGGGTTCTCTGAAATAAAGCAGTCAGACAGAAATAAAGAAAAAAGAGTAAAAAGGATGAGCAAAACCTCCAACAAGTATAGGATTATGTAAAGAGGCTGAATCTCTGAATCACTGGCATCCATGAAAGGGAGGGGGAGAAAGCAAACGACTTCAAAAACATATTTCAGGATATCATCCATGAAAACTTCTGGGACCTTGCTAGAAGGCCCCACAGTAAAATTCAGGAAGTACGGAGAACTTCTGCAACATTCTACCCAAGAAGATCATCCTTGAGATGCATAATCATCAGATTTTCAAAGGCCAAAATGAAAGAAAGAATGTTAAAGGCAGCTAGAGAGAAAAGACAGGTAACCTACAAAGGGAACCTCATCAGGCTAGCAGTGAACGTCTCAGCTGAAATCCTACAAGCCACAAGGCATTAGAGGCCTATGTTCAACATTCTTAAAGAAAAAGGTCTTCAAGGAAGAATGTCATATCCAGCCAAACTAAACTTCCTAAGTGAAGGAGAAATAAGACTCTTTTCGGATAAGCAAAAGAACTGCCTTACACAAGGTCTTGAAAGTAGCCCTAAATATAGAAAGGAAAGACCACTACCAACTAATAAAAAAACACACTTAAACACACAGACCAGTTATCACTGTAAAGCAACCACACAAACAAGCCAACACAATAACCAGCTAACAGCACAATGACAGGATGAAATCCATACATATCAATACTATCCATGAATGAAAATGGACTAAATGCCCCCACTTTAAAGGCCCAGAGTAGCGAGCTGGATAAAAAACAAGACCCTATGGAATGCTGTCTTCAAGAGACCTATATCACTTGTAATTACACACATAGGCTCAAAATAAAGGGATGGAGGAAATCTATCAAGCAAATGGAAAACAGAAAAAAGGAGGAGTTATAATGCTGATTTCAAACGAAAGAGATTTTAAACCAACAAAGATGAAAAAGGACAAGGCAGGGCATTACATAATGGTAAAAAGTTCAATTTAACAAGAAGACCTAACTATCCTAAATATATATGCACTCAAAACAGGGGCACCCAGATTCATAAATCAAGTTCTTAAAGACCTACAAAGAGACATAGACTCCCACACAATAATGGTGGGAGACTTCAACACTCCACTGACAGTATTAGACAGATTATTGAGGAAGCAAATTAACAAAGATTTTCAGGACCTAAACTCAACATTGAATCTGATAGACATTTACAGAGCACTCCAGTGAAAAACAACAGAATATACAGTCTTCTCATTTCCATGTTGCACATACTCTAAAATCAACCACATAATTGAACATAAAACAATCCTTAGCAAATGCAAAAGAACTGAAATCATACCAAACACACCCTTGGAACACAGCACAGTAAAAATAGAAGTCAAGACTATGAAAATCACTTAAAACCATGCAATTACCTGGAAATTAAACCACATGTTCCTGAATGACTTTTGTGGAAACAATGAAATTAAGGCAGAAACCAAGAGGTTCTTTGAAAATAATGACAACAAAGATACAACAAAACAGAATCTCTGGGACATAGCTAAAGCAGTGTTAAGAGGGAAATTCATAGCACTAAATTTCCACATCAAAAAAATAGAAAGATCTCAAACTAACAACCTAACTTCACAACTGAAAAAAATTAGAAAAGCAAGAACAAATCAACCCCAAAGCTAGCAGATGATGAGAAATAACAAAAATCAGAGCTGAGCTGAAGGAAATCAAGATGTGAAAAACCATCAAAAGATCAATACATCCAGGACTTAGTTTTTTGAAAAAATTAATAAAATAGGTCACTAAGTAAATGAATAAAGAAGAAAAATAAGAAGCTCCAAATAAACGCAATCAGAAGTGACACAGGGAATGTTATTACTGACTCCACAGAAATAAAAACAACTATCAGAAATGACTATGATATGAATACTTCTACACACACAAACTAGAAAACCTAGAAGAGATGGATCAATTCCTGGACACATATACCCTCCCAAGACTAAGGATTTGATTCCCTGTACATACCAATAATGAGCTCTGAAAATGAAGCAATAATAAATAGCCTACAAACCAAAAAAATGTCTGTGAACTGATAGATTCACAGCCAAATTCTACGAGATGTATAAAGAAGATCTGGTACCATTCCTAAAGAAATTAATCTAAAAAAAATTTGAGGAAAATGGACACCCCTTGAACTCATTCTATAAAGCCAGAATCATCTTGATACTAAAATCTGGCAGAGACAAAATAAAGAAAGAAAAATTAAGCACAATTTTCTTGAAGAATATTGATGCAAAAATCCTCAACAAAATACTTGCAAACTGAATGCAGTGGCACATCAAAAAGCGAATCCACCACAATCAAGTAGGCTTCATCCCTAGGATATGACTCATCACATACACACAACTAAAGACGAAAACCACATGATTATCTCAATAGATGCAGAAAAGGCTTTTGATAAAATTCAGCACCCTTCATGTTAAAAACTCTCAATAAACTAGGTGTTGAAAAAGCATACCTCAAAATAATAAGAGCCATCTATGACAAGCCCACAGCCAACATTATACTGAATGGACAAAAGATGGAAGCAGTCCCTTTGAAAACTTGCACAACTATGCCCTCTCTCACCAATCCTATTCTACATAGTATTGGAAGTCCTGACCAGAGCAATCAGACAACAGAAAGAAAGAAAGTGCACCCAAATAGGAAGATAGGAAGTTAAACTAACTCTGTTAGCAGACAACATGATGCTGTATCTAGAAAACCCCATAGTCTCGGCTCAAAAGCTCCTCCAGCTGATAAACAACTTCAGCCAAGCTGCGGGATACAAAATCAATGTACAAAAATTACTAGCGTCCCTATACCCCAACAACAGCTGAACCAAGAGCCAAACCAGGAATGCAATTCCATTCACAATTTTCACAAAAAGAATAAAATACATAAGAATATAGCTAACCGGAGAGACACAAGATGATCTCTACAATGAGAATTACAAAACACTGTTCAAAGAAATTAGAAAAGACACAAGCCAATGAAAAAACATCCCATGCTCATAAATGGAAAGAATCCATATCATTAAAATGGCTATATTGCCTAAAGCAATTTAGAGATTCAATGCTATTCCTATTAAATTACCAATGACATACTTCACAGAACTAGAAAAAACTATCTTAAAATTCATATGGAACCAAAAAAAAAGAAAAAAAAGCTCAAACAGTCAGGGCAATTCTAAGCAAAAGGAACAAAGCTGGAGGCATCATGTTACCCAATGTCAAACTATTCTGAAAAACTATAGTAATCAAAACAGCATGGTACTGGCACACAAACAGGCACATAGACCAATGGAATAGAATAGAGAGGCCAAAAATGAGGCCACAGATCTATGATCATCTGATCTTTGACATAGCTAACAAAAACAAACAATGGGGAAAAGACTCACTATTCTATAAATCATGATGGGATAACTGGCTACCCATAAGCAGAAGATTGAAGCTGGACCCTTTCCTTACACCACACACAAAAATCAACTCAAGATGGGTTAAAGACTTAAGTGTTAAACCCAAAACTATAAAAATTGCAGAAGATAACCTAGGCAATACTATACTGGATATAAAAATGGGCAAGGATTTCACGGCAAAGACACCAAAAGCAATTGCAACAAAAGCAAAAATTGACAAGTGAGATTTAATTAAACTAAAGAGCTTCTGCATAGCAAAAGAAACTATTATCAGAGTAAACAGACAACCAATAGAATGGGAGAAAATATTTGCAAACTACGCATCTGAAAATGGTCTAATATCCAGCATTTATAAGGAGCTTAAACAAATTTGCAAGAGAAAAGCAAACAACCCCATTAAAAAATAGGCAAAGGACATAAACAGACACTTCTTGAAAGAAGGCATACATGTGGCCAAAAAACATCTGAAAAAAACCTCAATATCACTGCTGGTTGGAGAAATATAAATCAAAACCACAATAAGACACCGTTTCACACCAGTCAGAGTGGCTATTATTAAAAACTCAAAAAGTTACACATGCTGGTGAGGTTGCAGAGAAAAGGGAATGCTTATACATTGTTGGTGGTAGTGTAAATTAGTTCAACCATTGTTGAAAGCAGTGTGGAGATTCCTCAAAGAGCTGAAAGTGTAACTGTCATTTGACCCAGCAATCTCATTACTGGGTTTATAGCCAGAGGAATATAAATCATTCTACCATAATGACTTATACCACAAATGTTCATTGCAGCACTATTCACAAGAGTAAAGACATGGAATCAACCTAAATGCCCATCAATGACAGATTAGATAAAGAAAATGTGGTACATATACATCATGGAATACTATGCAACCATAAACAAGAACTAGATCATGTTTTTTGTGGGAACATGGAAGGAGCTGGAGGCTATTATCCTTAGCAAAATTAACACAGGAACAGAAAACCAAATATTACATGTTCTTACTTATAAGTGGTAGCTAAATGGTAAGAACTTATGAACACAAAAAAGGAAACAAGAGACACTGGGGTCTACTTGAGTGGGGAGGTAAAGATGGGGGAGAAGAACAGAAGATATAACTATTGGGTACTGGGCTTAATACCTGGGTGATGTCAGTAATAATATGTACAACTAACCCCCATTACGGTGTTTACCTATGTAACAAACCTTCACATGTGCCCCCAAACCTAAAATAAACGTTTTTAAAAAGTAAATAAAATAATACCTTTTTACCTTAAAACCATTCATTTGGATTTTGGAATAGTTTCATAACTGAGAGAAAAACTTTTAGAAAGGAGAAACTGTTAAGTAAACTAGTTCTCCATGATATCCCCTTTTATTGGGTAGACTTCTTTGTATAGGAAACTAAAAATGTGTCTGAATTTTTTAGGCAGGGATAAATAATATCACAACAAAGTATCTTTCAAATCATGAAACAATATTTGAAGTAATTCTTCTTCTTCTTTCTTTTTTTTTTTTTTTTTGCTTTTAATTGCTTTTTAGGTAGGTGATTAAACTCACTAAGTATGCCTGGATTTTCCAGTGTAAATAAATATTAATTATGAACTTACAGAAAAACAAATTTCACTTTTTCATCTAAATATTCAGTTATTGTATTTACTGGAAAATTTCCAGGAATGTTGCTATAACAGAAGGCTTTTAGCAAAAAGGTCTCTTTCTTTGAAGTAAATATTCGGGAAAATATTCTGTATTGCTGTCTTTAATACAAGCATGTTTAAAGGTTTATCTAAATTTTTCTTCAACTTCAGTAATACATGAAGTAGAGCACTCCTATTCACTATTCCAGAGTATGGTATTATAAAGACAGATTTTACTCCTCATTCTTGTAATAATAATAATATTTAATATGTCAGGCATTTTGCTAAACATTTCACATGTGTTTCACCTAGCATTATGGGATACTTACTATTCTAGCCCCATTTAACATATAAGTACCTTGAATGTTGGAAATGGTATGTAACTTGCCAAAGACACAGGCAGGGAAAGGCAGAGCAGAGCCTTGCTCTTCACTTCTCTGGGACTCAGTTTCTTCATCTGAAAAATAAGATTGTCGGACTGGATGTCCTTTTATTATAAAATGTCATTATTCTGGGATTTTCAGAGACCCTTCAAAATAATGCAGAGCCATCTACAGAAAGTAGTTTGGCTTACATAAAACTGGGATGTTATGGATAACTCTAGATTTTCATCGTTGTAAGCATCTTAAAGGTCTTGATAAAGTTGTTATTAAAGTCTTATTACAGGTATTTGAGGTCAGGTATGGTGCCTCAAGTCTGTATTCCCAGCACTTTGAGAGACCAATGGGGAAGAACTGCTTGAGCCCAGAAGTTCAAGATCAGTCTGGGCAATGGAGGAAGATCATTGTCTCTCAAAAACAAAACAAACAAACAAAAAAAAAAAAACAAAAAAAACCCCTGCTGGGTGTGGTGGTGCATGCCTGTGGTACCAGCTATTCGGGAGACTGAGGTGGGAGAGGATCTCTTGAGCCCAGGAGTTAGGCTGCAGTGAGCAATGATCACTCCACTGCACTCCAGCCTGTCCCCCAGTCTGTGTCAAAACCAAAGTATTTGATAAAGGATTTCTGCTCTCATGCTTTTTTATTGATTTTCATTTTTTTTTCTATCTTTAATGAATTGTCAGAGCCCAGTGAGGAAACAGAACAGATTGATGAATCTATAAATTAAGATCAGGTTGGCTGGGCGCAGCGGCTCATGCCTGTAATCCCAGCACTGTGGGAGGCCGAGGTGGGCAGATCACAAGGTCAGGAGTTCAAGATCAGCCTGACCAACATGGTGAAACCCGGTCTCTATTAAAAATACAAAAATCAGCCGGGCATGGTGGCATGTGCCTGTAATTACAGCTACTCAGGAGGCTGAGGCAGGAAAACTGCTTGAATCCGGGAGGCAGATGTTGCAGTGAGCTGAGATCACACCATTACATTCCAGCCTGGACAACAGAGAGAGACTCCACCTTAAAAAAAAAAAAAAAAAAAAAAAAGATCAGGTAAGATCAGGCTGAAGAAGTGGTCTTTCTAGCTGTGTTCAGGCCTCGAGCTCTAGCCTTTCGGCAGGTTGTCTACCTTTCAATCCAGAAATTATATTTCACATGGTATCCACAGCTCTTACATTTGATCTAAATATCTCCTCAGATCCTGGTATGAGGAAATAGCTTCAGATCTTGTTTGATTAATTACTATACAAAGGGTTAATCAGGAGTACTAAAAACAAATGTCAAGTCAAGGCAATAATCAGGAAGCAGTAAATATCATGGTTTAGAAGTAAGCAAGGCTAGGGCTGCTAAGTTTCATAGGAATGCATTTGTTGCAAAACATATCTAAGATGTCCATTATGTATGAATTGTTCATTTCATTCAGTGTTTTTTTGTTTTTTGTTTTTTTTACACTGCATTCCTATATGTCTCTCTGTTTTGCACAGATCCTCTCTTCGTACTTGGAGTGTAAGTAATTTTAACAAAGGCAAAGATCAGCCACTGTTGTTTATTGAACTACTATGTATTACATACTTCTCTATTTATTCTGATTTAAATCTTCAGACAATGTTGTGAGGACAGGAGTATTGTACTCATTCACCAAATCTCTTAGACCGTTCAGGGTGCTATAACAAAATATCTTAGACTGAGTAATTTATAAAAAAAAATAGAAATATATTGCTTACAGTTTTGGAGGCTGGAAAGTACAAAAATAAAGTGTCAACAGATTTAGTGTCTGGTGAGGGCTTACTCTCTGCTTCAAAGCTGGTGCCTTAATGCTGTCTTCACATGGTGAAAGGGACAGACAAGCTCTCTCAGGCCTCTATAAGGGTGCTAATCTCATTCGTGAGGGTGGAGCCCTTGTGACCTCATCACCTTGTAAAGGCCCCACCTCCTAATAGTATTGTAATACACAAATATTGAAAGGACACGCACATACAGACAAGAGCACTAAGCAAGAGAACTGTGGCTCACAAAAGTCCATTATCTTTCCATCGTGTCATGATATGTATTCCTATATATAATTGTTTACAGTTTTTAGAACGATCCTAAGACTGTAGCAAAATTATAAATGTAACATTAGAGCTCAAAATATCTTAGACATTATCTTGCCTAATACCTTCCTTTAGAAATAGAGTCTGAGGTATGAGGATGTTAAGTGACTTGCTCAAAATGGATATTTAGCAAACACTTGTTGAGTGACAGAAGAACAGAAAACAAAAGGAGAATTTACTTTATCTGCAATGAGTTCTGATTCTATGAAACATAGATACAAGCCTATTGGGGGCAAAAATGTATGGGACATACTTTGATGAAAACATCCTTGGAGGTTACTGAATACTGGCATTATTTCCATTTAAGTTGTGAAATAAATGGATTTTAAAACTGCACTTCCATTCACTTTTGACAGTAAGTCAGACAGCCTTGATTAAAGCAGAAATGCTGCACAAATGAACTCAAATGTAAGTGAAAATTTTGTCAACTATAGGAGAGCAAGAGCAACATTAAACACAGCAGTTTGAGTTTACAGGGCTTTTTGTAAAATCCCTGGGCTATGAAACAAAATGAGCAATCATAATAAATAGTAACAGTAAAGCTAGTAGATCTATTATTGACATAATTTAATATTTCTCCCTCAGACAAAGAAAAGATAAATAAAACATATTCACTGTTGCTCTTTGCTTCACACACTGTGCTAAAGAAAATACACTTTCCTGGATAGAGTTTCTTGGTTTTTGTTTTTGTTTATGTTTTAAGTTGCAGACAATGGAAATTTTTTGGCTCAGCTAAAATTTTCAATCTAACCATTTCCATTAGTGAACAATACAGGACACAGCCAGGCAGGTAAGATTGCTGACAGCGTCCGTGTGCTTTCTTCCAAAGATCCTGTTCATAACCAAACCTCAAAGTTGGGCAAAAATAAGTGAAGTCTGGGTCCTTGAAATTTCATTTTTTCCATTAGGGAAAACAAAAATGTCACATACAACCTTTATTGGAAAGCATTTGAAGCACACTGAGATAAGTTTTTGTGAAATCGGTTCTCGTTAAAATTCATAAGCAGAACTGGAGCTAGATTGTATAAAATATTAAGGGTGGGGAAAGATAAATGCAACCAGAATACGTAGGCACGGCTTTGGGTTGCAGATTTAGGAACCACTGTGTTCTTCCACTGAAAGTGAAATGTCTATGTTATTACTATCGTGAGAGGAACTGACTAACGACATCCCTGAGTTAGCAAGGCATATTACTGGGACCACAGAACTGTAGTGTAATGGGCCTACCTTGCCTCAGGGTTTTCAGCTCTTGTGTTGGAAGTGTTCTTGTAAAATAAAAACATCCTGCACTGAAGCTAAAATAAATAAAGATGTATTTTGAACAGAACACTCTTCTTGCCTTCCTTTCCAACTTCCCTGCCTGTCTAAAAGAAAAATATTTTTTATTTGTTGGTGACATAGAACCATGATTAATTGCTTCTAACACCAAAAATAGAACAGTAATCCGGCAACTCTCAGACACTGCAAAGCTAGTCTTGTTCATAAACTCAGAAGAGGCTCAGAAAATATCTCAGAATAACCCATGATCCTGGCAGCAACAATTTTCCAACATAAATCTCAGTAGGAAATATGGCTTTCCGCTCTGTTCCTTTTACTATTCCTGTAGCTTGTTGCCTGGACTAGTAGAATTCTTCTGTGCAATCGCCCTACCATGACTGTGAAAATAATGTTTCCACTTCCCAATTTTGTGTGTATGAGAACTAGAGAAAAAGGTAATTGATGCTAATTACGATCGCCTCCTACCTCACCTGTTTTAATTTGTTTTCATGACCAGAGAAAAGATGGTAGACAAACCTAGGAACACCATAAATATCGAGCACTGTGCTTGGAGCATTAGGAATTAGATTGCCTTCACTAAATTATAGCATGGTATACAGCACATGGAAGAATGGAGCCCAGGTTAGATAAATGACTGTCTTTTCCATCTAAAGTTGGGGTCTATCAATATGAGTTATTAGCATTAAAGAACCACAGTCTTGGGACAGATGTAATTCACAGATTCCACTAATAATGCAACATCCATAATGGGGTTTAGATACAAAATTCTCCTCATTCTCTCAGCTGCCACTGTAGGTGGTGTTCATCCCAAATCCACATGTCCCCAGGATCACCACAATTAGTATTTGCATAGAAAAACAAAACTTCCTACTTGACTTGGACTAACACTTCCAATGTAAGGGTCTGTTTTTGTGCAGGATTTATGATCCTTCCGAGTGTAATCCTGGCATTTTGGATGACGTGTAGGATTTCCAGTTCACTAGCAAGCCTTTCTGTAATGTGAGCTGTCAGACATTTTAGTCTCTACTTTAGTCCACAGAGATGTAGGTCTGATTTGATGATCTGCCTCTTCTGTGAACTTTTCAAATTCTCATTGGTTGCTGCTCTGCTGGCTTCTTTGCCCTCCCCCCACTTGATGGCACTTCCTTTCATAATTCAGGAAGCTTCTCGGTCAATAATTGCATGTTCATATCACAGGTAGTAAAATTGTCTTAAATTTTCTTTGTTAGTGAAAATGGCATGATTAAGACTTGTCTAGCACTCTATTTTTATTGAACAGGGACCTATAGGCTAAAATGGAGTTGTTACAATCTTTCAAAAGGTAAGCAAAAAGCTTTCTTAAAACTTTTGGCTTTAAAATGAGAGAATACAGCAAATTCAACAATCCATTCAAATTAAGTTAACTCTTTTTTTGTGTTTAAGTAGGTCCAAGTGGAGCTTTCACATGTTTTCATTATTCAACCCCCTGTGATGATATTTTCCAGCAATTATGTACACTGCAGTTAGGAGTGAAGAATAGGGCAACAGGATACCTTGGCAAAGTAATGGAGAATGAAAAATAATCTGATTTGTCTCACTGGGGATGCTAGTTATATTAATTTGGGGAGGAGAGTCTTCTCTCTGTAGTTTCATTTTCTCACGCTTTAAAGCAGACTGGGCTCCCCAAATTCAAATATAGACTTGCAAACTTTTTCTTCATTTTGGCTCCTGGAGCTGAGTCTTTGGTTTCAGATCACTTGTGTGTGAATCCTGGTTTTTCCTTGTTCTAGCTACATGTCCAAGTTACTGAACCTCTTAATCCTTAAGAGGTCAAGTTATTTCACCTCTTTTAATCTCCATCTGTTCATTTGTGAAATGGAGATGACTGTAGTTCCTAACACACAGGGCTGTATTGGGGATTAAATGAGAAATGAGATAAGATCATCTTTATCACCATACAGGGAACAAGTAAGTGCCCAATAAATGTGACCTGTCGTTATAGTGTATTTCTACACATATGGGTTTGTGAGTTTCACCACTCAGGTAGCTGAATCGGTTTGAAAAGGACTGTCTTAAAATCATTAATGCATAAAGAGAGACGAATGATGAAGTAAAAGAAATAACCAAATACATTTTAGAGCAACCTAGTAACAGTGTTTCATAATAAGTTTTGCTGTGACCTCCCAGAATGAAAGTAAGTTAAATTTTTTCTCGTCTTTTTTGGCAATGAACAATAAGTTCCTAATTTCTATTTCTCATGGCCTCTCCATTTAAGTCTGACTTGGTAGGTCAACATTGATTATTTAAAAAATAGTCAAGCAAATTTATTTCTGTTTTTTTCTTAACAACCTTATGGGGAATTTAAATCTATGGTCCATACTTCAAATTTGGTTTCTAGGATTTGGCTGATTAGAGCGGGAAAACAATCTTAAGCTCTTTCTTGACTAGTGACGGATTGCTGCTAATCTTCTCATTATATATAGTACATACAAATTTGCTGCTAAGCATTCATATCTTCATATATATACACATACGCAAACATATATATTCATATGTACATATACACATTTATGATGTGAAAACTAATCTCAGAGTCAGTTGGGGTAGAGATAGTCAGTATTTCAGTAAGATGTGAATTAAAACCATGGAAGCGAAGTTGTGTGTTAAAAAAAAAAAAAAAAAAGGGAGACTTGTTTTAAGTAGCACAGAACCGTAACAATAAAACTCAGCAATTGAATCTCACTAGAGCTAAAAATAGGTTTAGTGGTTTCATTCATTCAAAATTTTTTTTCCTGAATGCCATCTATTTGCCAGGCATGATGCTAGGGTTTGGGAGTAAAAAATGAAAAGGATCTATTCACAAACATCTGTGTAAGAGAATTCCCAAGTAATGCGCCCAAGGTTACGCCTGATGAATAAGGCCAGGACATAAGTTCTCTGTCTCCAAAGTCCATGTTTTTCCCACAATATCAGGTTGCTCATTTTAGCAGACACAGTTGATGCCCTGTACTGATCCTCTCAGATCTCTTTTCCTAACTCTAGTGCGTTCATCTCCTAACTTCTGCATGTTGTACTAGTAAAAGTTTGCACCTTTGACCTGAAAGGATTACTCTTGGACACTGGAGTTTCCTTGCCTGAACAGAGTAAGAAATGTCTACAACTGGCCTTCTTCACGTTTCCCTAACACCCAAAAAACCCAGAGTGGCACATAGTCAATGATTGGTGTGGTATTATAAAAGTCCATTTCCTTTACCACAAGGTAAAGCAAACTCTAAAGTGTAACTCATGCTCCAAAGCTCTCCATAGGATGATGTTGAGCCCTCACCTGAAATTTCTTGGTGTATTTTCCTTGTCTATCTTGCTGTCTCTACTCTATTACTGATTTTTTTCCTGGACATAGTCTCACCACACAAATTTTCTTTTAGGGAGTGCTCCTGGGAGATTCTGACTAAAGGCATCTATATTTTGAGCTTTTTGTTTGTTTGGTGTTTTACTATGAGTTCTTCTAAGTTTTAACTGAAAGATCATGGAAATAAGTTTTTATGAGATTTTTAGATCACATTGTGAAAATTAAATTAAAATTCATCATTTGACACGATAATTTAATTAATAAAATGTGAGTGTAGTTTATTTAGTGACCTTGACCAAGTCATTTTATCTATTCAGGTATCAACTTGCTATAGATTGAATGTTTGTATCCCTGTAAAATTCATATGTCGAAATCCTTAGCCTCAGTAAGATAGTATCTGGGAGTGAGGCCTTTGGGAAGTTCTTAGGTCATGAAGGGTAGCCCTCATGAAAAACATCTTTGCCCTTACAAAAGAGGTCCCAGAAATCTCCCTTACCCATTCAATAATGTAAAGACACAGTGAAAAGATGGACATCTATGAAACACGAAGTGAATCATCACTAGCCATTGAATCTGCTAACGTCTTGAGCAAAGACTTACAGCCTCCAGAATTGTAAGAAATACATTTCTGTTGCATGTAAGTCACCCAGTCTATGCTGTTTTTGTTATAGCAGCCCAGTTGGACTAAGGCAAGATTTTCCTTGGAAATATGAGTGTTATTTAGTCAAGTAGTCACCATGGTCCTATAAGCCTCTAAAATTCACTGAGCTACTAAATCTTTCTTAACCTATAATCATGTCAGTTCACCATTTTGATGGAACCTATATATTTGAGGCAGATAATTTGGTGCTACCCAGTCACAGTCAGTTTATTAGCAGTTGACAGTTAAGGTAGACTACCTCAGTGTTAATATACAACCTATGTAATGTAACATTTAATAACCTTTCTGCTTTAGAAGATATTATGGTTTTGAAAAATACACACATGTGGCATAGGGTATAAATAACCTAGTAAATGTAAATGCAATAGTAAATTCTTTAATATAAAGTGACATGTGAATATTAAATATAATATGTACCACGTCATTCATGACACACAAAAATGATAGTTTAAATAACAGCCTCTATGAACAGTATTCACATTTTTTTGTTTTGTTTTGTTTTGTTGTTTGAGATGGAGTTTTGCTCTTGTTGCCCAAGCTGGAGTGCAATGGCATGATCTCGGCTCACTGCAACCTCTGCCTCCCCTGACTCCTAGGTTCAAGTGATTCTCCTGCCTCAGCCTCCCAAGTAGCTGGGATTACAGGCACCCGCCACCACGCCTGGCTAAATTTTTGTATTTTTAGTAGAGATGGGGTTTCACCATGTTAGCCAGGCTGGTCTTGAACTCCTGACCTCAAGTAATATGCCCACCTCAGCCTCCCAAACTGCTCAGATTACAGGCGTGAGCCACCACGCCCGGCCCAGTATTCACATTTTGACATTTTATTTTCATCTGAGTAACAAGGAAAAAGTAATTTAATGCTTTAATTTACCTTTTTTAATAGAGCAGATTTCCAGTAACAATAATCAAGTTATACTTTTATACAACAGTAAATACATTAAAATAACTGTGGTTAAAATTCATGCTGCATTTGCAAAAAAAAAAAAGTTTCTCTTTCAGCTTTTTCAACTAATGTAGCGTGGTCGTTGTCAATTTTAAGTGTTTAATATGTTATTAAACATGTCATATGAAATAGTATAATTCAGGATTTTGCCCATTTTAAAGTACCTTTGCTGCAAAATGAGGCATAGTGCAGAATCAAATAGTGGAAACAGTGAATACTAAAACATTAAAATTCTGGCTGACATTAATTTCACCTATTCCTTGAATAATCTATTTATTCAATCTGCAAATATTTAAGAAATAAAGCAACAAAATATATTTTACATTGATAATATAATCCATGAGAAAGGATAAAGAGAATAAAATGAATGAATAAAAGATGTACTCTGCCTTACTCTCATATTCCACTCTCAGAAAAAGAATAGAAATAAAATAAATCTAAAAGGCTATAAAATAATTCCATGAAAACATTGATTAGGTGATGAGCTTATTTTATCTGAAGGCAGCATAGGAATAAAATTTTAAAAAGTTCTCAAAGGACAACTGGAAAATCCCTCACTGGACTTTTTTTTGGAAGCTTTGACTATTGGACATCAAGACCAGGTTATCATATTTTGTGTATGCTTCACAAAGCACAATTAGGCAATTTTTAGGCAATTTTTTAGGTCACCACAACTAGAAGTCACATGAACTCTGCTCAGCAATAAGCTGTTCTCAGAACAGACTTTCCAACTCACTGCTGGATTTCTCCATTCAGCTGGATGACCCTAAGGACTGACCACTGTCAGCCAGCAGGTTGTCTAGCTTTTTATTCCAGTCGTAATAAGGTGACAGTGTTAACCATGAAAACTTGAGAGGCACCCCATCCTCCTTCCAATTACATCCTGTACCACCTTGCTCGGGACCTCTATTCCTAGTTAGCAAGGAAGGCTGCAGCAGTTGCTATTGCTTATTCTGAAAGAAATGTAGAACTTGACAGCAGCCTTCTGAGTTTGGGTCAGGAAGATGTTCTTTGGACCAAAGCAGGCTTCTTTACACACAGCTCAGTTTCCAGGAAGTCGCCACAGATGTGCCCAATAACCAGGTTCTTGTCACTCAATCAGCAGAAGCTACAATTATGCCCTTTGTTCCTACTGGCAGAGGGAGGAGTATATTTCATCACTATGATCAATAATGACTTGTGGACCGTCCTTGAAGAGCAAGAAATGCAATGTAGAGGTAAGTCTATAATAGAAAGATATAGTATAGCAGTGCTCAACCATTTTATTTATGTGCTTCTCACATTTCTTATGACCCATGGCAAGAATGGTCCACTGACTCTCACAAACAATACTTAGCAAACTAGTCATATATCTCAACACTCTTGGCATTCATGATTTGAGGACCAATATGCGTGAGAGTTGTAACTATAGAAGTAACCATATGCTATGGTTGGATATTTAACTGCTCTAAAACTCATGTTGAAATGTGATCCCCAATGTTGGAGGCAGATTCTGATGGGAGGTGCCTGGATCATGGGGGTGGAACCCTCATGAATAGATTAATGCCTTCCAGGGAGTGCGGGCAGAAGGTGAGGCAGAAAATGCTGATGTAGATGCTGCAGCAAGTTATCCACAAGATCTAGCTAAGATAATTGATGGAGGTGGCTACACTAAACAACATATTTTCAGTGTAGACCAAACAGCCGTCTATTGGAGAAACCTATCATCTAGGACTTTCATAGCTAGAGAGAAGCGAATACGCTTTGTTCCTGGTGGAAGAGGGAAAAGTTTATTTCATTATTCTATTAGTTCCCACAAGAGCTGGTTGTCAGCAGGAGCTTAGCATCTGCCCTTTTTCGTGCTTCCTCTTTCCATGTGCTCTCTCTACACACTGACTCCCTTTGCCTTCTGCCGTAAGTGGAAGCAGCTTGAGGCTTTCACCAGATACCCAGTCTTCCAGCCAGCAGAATCATGAGCCAAGTAACCTTCTGTTTTTATAAATTACCCAGTCTCGGGCGTTCCTTTTTAGCAATGCAAATGAACTAAAATGCCATCTATTTTACTTTTTTTAAAAAGGTAGATCTCTACTGTCATACCACAAAGATATTATGGGTTTAGTTCCAGACCCTGCAATAAAGTGAATATTGAAATTAAAGATTTCCAAACATTTTTGTTTTCCTGGTGCATATACAAGCTATATTTACACTACACTGGGCTCTATTAAGTGTGTAATAGCATTATGGCTAAGAAAAAAATGTACATACATTAATTAAAAATACTTTATCGAGAAAAAATGCTAATGATTATCTCAGCCTTCAGGTGAGAATCTTGTTGGGATATGATGGAAACAGCTTGGATTTGTGAGTCACCTGATAGCAAAGACCCACTGCCAAATTACATAAGATTTTATGTGAACAAAAAAGTAAACTTTTGTTGTGTTAAGCCGTTCAGATTTCATGTTTTTGTTTTGCATCAGCTAGCAGTTCCTTCCTCTGACTAGTACTGGCCTACTATTTATGTTGATAAGCTTATTTAAATATTTTAACAGCAAAGTTAATAGTAATGCATATGTTCTTGTTCCAAGTATTTCTTACAGCATACATAAATCAATTCCGTCTCTCTATAATGTTCCCTCAAAATTCAATTTTCTCCTTAGAGGGAATTACAATAAAAAAATCTAGTATGTATCATTTAAAAAATAATATTAAGCTTTTAAATATATAGATGTGTTATAAAATATATTGTAATGTTTTCACGTAATGGGTAGTGATATACATATTGTTCTTCCACTTGCCTTTGTCAGTTAATAAAGTGACCACAACATCATTCCATGCCAGCATGTATAAATCTATCTCACTATTTTATCTACTTTCTTGAAATTCTAAATTCCCAATCTAATTTAACAATTCTTTTTCTGATTGACACATAAGTAGTTTTCCATTAGTTGATATAATTAATAGAACTGAAATAAACATCTTCAAACATCAATTTTTGGCATGTGTGAATAAGAAAAACATAGCAAAGCAGAAGCTGAGATAGAGCAAATTTATTTTTTAATATTGCCAAAATGTCATCCCACAAATATTCTACCAATTCATATTCTCACAAATTAATTTATGCAAATACCGTGCACTCTCACAGACATTATTTTTTCTTTTTAAATTTCATTTTATTTTAGATTCAGGAGGTACATGTGTGGGTTTCTTACATGAATATGTTGTATAGTGATGGGATTTGGGCTTCTAGTATACCCATCACCCAAATAGTGCATACTGTACCCAGTAGGTAAATTTTTAACCCTCAACATCCTCCCAGACATTATTTTCAATCCTTTAACCTTTAAACTTATATGTTGAAAGATAATGTCTCACAATTATGTTAATTTAATTTTAATATCATTATTTTAACTTGTTTAATGTTTTCTAATTAGATTTTGCAGAAAATTGCTACTACTTCACACAGGTAAAGCTGGATTTCTGCAGTAATATTCTGAATCACAGGATTCCTCAAGCCATTCTTTAAAATTCTAATGTCTCAACCAAGGCCACAGAAGACAAAAAATTTATGATGCCAAAAAGATATTTCCCCTTTGCACTGGAAAGCAAGCATTTGTCAGAATGACCGAGTGCCAAGGAAGGAGGCCACACATGACACTCTCAGCTAGTGAGGAGTATCAAGAAGAAAGGGGATAGAAGAATTTCCAGAGTCCATGAGAGAGACACCATGTACAAACAAGTCCAGAGAGGTCTGGGCAGGCTAGTAGTCAGGGTTCTGAATCCAGAATTCAGCCTTGTGTGGAGAAGCCATAAAGAGAGGAAGTGGAGGATCTGGGTGGTGCATCCAGGACAACATATATGAATAGACTTCAGAAATCTCTTACTCACCACTGCCAGATGAAAATTACTGGGTAATATGAGTTAACAGGTCTACTGGGTGAAAGAACCAGAGCATATCAGACACCCCATCCTACCTTAGACTCCTTGCTACATATTGTCAAGCAGATGGACTATTGTTGGCTCCCATATATCAAGTGATACTATTTATGGCTTCTGAGGGAGCAACATTTCTTGATGACCCTGGGACCCAGCGCATTCTTGCCAATGTACCTGAGCTGAAGGCTATCTTTATGTCTCCTGAATATAGGCATTTCTTCCCCTATGAACAGTGGACCCTGTCCCCTGAGGTTGGCACTGTGCAAATAAATGGGGTGAGTGAATAATGATACATAGTTGAGACAGGCCAGGAATACCATGAGTAGTGGAAGAAGACATATAGCTGGAAGGAGGGAGAAATTGATGTCCCAAGCCTAGACAGACTTTTCATGCTTCTTGAATTTTTGCACTACAGAGGGTGGATATCTGTATGTGCTGGTCTATTTCGCCACCAGATACTGCATGGGGTAAGGGTGTCTTAGTTATTTCAGGTGGCTATAATAAAAATACCATAAACTTAGTGGCTTATAAACAATAGAAAATTATTTCTCACAGTTCTGGAGGCTGGGAAACCCAAAATCAAGGCTTAAAAAATTTGGGTGTCTGGTGAGGACCTAATTTCTGGTTCACGGATAACTGTCTTTTTGCTGTGTCCTTACACAGTGATAAGGGTAAGGAATCTCTTTTGGGTTTATTTTATAAGGGCAATAATCTCAATCATGAATCCCCCCCACCCCCGCAGAACCTAATCACCTCCCAGAGGCCTCACCTCCAAATACCATTACCATGAGAGGTTAGGATTTCAAAATGTAAATTTGGGGGAAACATAAACATTCAATCCATTCCAAGTACATTGGCCCACGGTATAGACATTTGCAGAGTGGATGGTGAGCTTATGGAGATGACACACTACCCTGTTAAACTGATGGTGGCTGATGACAATATGTGAGATCTAATGCAGCAAGCATCATATACCATCTTATTGCCAGCATCTCCACCTCCAAGATGAGAGTATTAGGGCCTGGGAAGCAGACATTTCCAATCACACACTCTGATAGATTTTAATGAAAATTCTCAGGTTAGGTGAGCAGTTGTAGCACTTTGGGATGAAGGCAGAAGAACCTACCAGGAGGCAGGCTCCATATTTCAGTACCTTTTAATTATAATTTTTGTGGGTACATAGTAGGTATATATATTTATTGGGCACGTGAAACGTTTTGACACAGATCTGCAAAGCATAATAACTGCATCATGGAGAATGGGGTATCCATACCCTCAGGCATTTATCTCTTGTGTTACAAAAAATTCAGCTATATTTTCATTATTTTAATATGTACAATTATTATTTACTATAGTAACTCTGTTGTGCTATCAAATAGTAAGTCTTATTCATTTTTTCTAACAAATTTTTTTGTACCCATTAACCATCCTCATACAGCCCCACTACTCTTCCCAGCCTCAGGTAACCATCCTTTTACTTCTCTATGTCCATGAGTTCAATTGTTTTGATTTTCAAATCCCACAAATAAGTGAGAACATTTGATGTTTGTCTTTCTGTTCCTGGCTTATTTCACTTAAAATAATGATCTCCAGTTCCATCCATGTTGTTGCAAGTGACTGGATCTCATTCTTCTTTATGACTGAATAGTACTCCATTGTGTGTATGTAGCATATATTATTTTTCCATTCATCTGTTGATGAACACTTAGGTTGTTTCCAAATCTTACCTACTGAGAATAGTGCTGGAACAAACATGTGAGTACAGCTGTCTCTTTGATATATTGATTTCCTATTTTTTGGGTCTATATCCAGCAGTGGGATTTCTGGATTTGATGACAGCTTTATTTTTCGTTTTTTGAGGAACCTCCAAACTGCTCTCCATAGTGGTTGTACTAACATTTCCATCAACATTATACAAGAGTTCCCTCTTTTCTCCACATCATCATCAGTATTTGCTATTGCCCCTATTTTGATATAAGCCATTTCAACTGGGGTGAGATGATATCTCACTGAAATTTTGATTTGCATTTTTCTTATAATCAATGATGCTGAGCATCTTTTCATATGCCAGCTTGTCATTTGTAGGTCTTCTTTTGAGAAATGTCTATTCACACATTTTGACCATTATTTAATTGGATTATTAATTTTTCCTTAGAATTGCTTGAGCTGCTTATATATTCTAGTTATTAATCCCTTATCAGATGGGTAGTTGGCAAATATTTTTTTCCTGTTCTATGGGTTGTCTCTTCACTTCGTTGCTTGTTTGCTTTGCTAGGCAGAAGCTTTTTAACCTGATGCATTCCCATTTGTCCATATTTGTTTCGGTTGCCTGTGCTTGTAGGTTATTACTCAAGAAATTTTTGCCCAGACCGATGTCCTGGAGATATTCTTCAACGTTTTCTTGTAACAGTTAAATAGTTTGAGGTCTTAAATTTAAGTCTTTAATCCATTTTTATCTGATTTTTGTATATGGCAAGAGATAGGGTTCTAGCATCATTCTTCTGCATATGGACATTCAGTTAACCTAGCATCATTTATTGAGGAGACTATCTTTTCTGCAGTGTATATTCTTGGCACCTTTGTCTAAAATGAGTTCACCGAAGTTGTGTGGATTTTTTTCTGGGTTCTCTATTCTGTTCCATTGGCCTATGTGTCTGTTTTTATGCTAGTTCCATGCTGTTTTAGTTATTACAGGTCTGTAGTATAGCTTGAAGTCAGGTAATGTGATTCCTTCAGTTCTGTTATTTTTAGGCTATTCTGGATTTTTTGGTTCAATATGAATTTTAGAATTTTTTTTCTATTTCTGTGAAGAATGTAATTGGTATTTTGATAGATTGCATTGAATCTGTAGATTGCTTTGGGTAGTATGGACATTTTAACAATATTGATTATTCCAATCTGTGGACATGAAATATCTTTCTGTATTTTGGGTGTCCTTTTTAATTTCTTGCATCAGTGTTTTACAGTTTTATTTACAGAGACCTTTCACCTCTTTAGTTAATCCCTACGGGTTTAATTTTATGTGTGGCAATTGCAAATGGCATTATTTTTTAAATTTAGTTTTCACATTGTTCACTGTTGGCATATAGAAATGTTACTGAACTTTGTATGTTTATTTTTTATCCTACGACTTTAATGAACTTGTTTAACAACTCTAATAATTTCTTTGGAAAGTCATTAGAATTTTTTCAAATATGAGATCATATCATCTGCAAACAAGGGTAATTTGACTTCTTTAATTCCAATTTCAATGCCCTTTATTTCTTTATTTTGCCTGATTGCTCTAGCTAGAACTTCCAGTACTATCTTAAATAACAGTAGTGAAAATAAGAATTCTTCTTGTGTTCCAGGTCTTAGTGGAAAGGTTTTCAGTTTTTTTCCATTCCATGCGATACTAGCTGTGGGCCTGTTTTATATGGCTTTTATTATTTTGAGGTATGTTCCTTACATATCTAGTTTTTTGAGAGATTTTATCATGAAGAGATGTTAAATTTTATCAAATGCTTTTCTGGCATCAGTGGAAATTATCACATGGTGTTTGTCTTTCATTCTGTTGATGTGATGTAACACATTAATTGATTTACATATGTTGAACCATCCTTGTATCTCAGAGATAAATCCCACTTGGTCTTGATAAATGATGTTTTTAACATATTGCTGAATTCAGTTCACTAGTATATATATTTTTTAATCTTAAGTTCTGGGATACATGTGTAGAATGTACAGGTTTGTTACATAGGTATACGTGTGCCATGGTGGTTTGCTGTGCCAACTGACCTGTCATCTAGGTTCTCTCCCTTCATACCCCCCCTCCAACAGGCCCCAGTGTGTGTTGTTTCCCTCCCTGTGACTATGTGTTCTCATTGTTCAACTCCCACGTATGAATGAGAACATGTAGTGTTTGGTTTTTGGTTCCTATGCTAGTTTGCTGAGGACAATGGCTTTCAGCTTCATCCATGTCTCTGCAAAAGACATGATCTCATCCCTTTTTATGGCTGCAGTATTCCATGGTGTATATGTACCACATCTTCTTTATCCAGTTTATCATTGATAAGTATTTGGGTTGGTTCTGTATCTTTGCTGTTGTGAATAGTGCTGCAATAAATATATGTGTGCATGTGTCTGTACAGTAGAATGATTTATATTCCTTTGGGTATATACCCAGTAATGGGATTGCTGGATCAAATGGTATTTCTGGTTCGAGATCCTTGAGGAATCGCTACACTGTCTTTCACAATGATTGAACTAATTTACATTCCCACCAACAGTGTAAAAGCGTTCCTATTTCTCCACAGCCTCATCAGCATCTATTGTTTCTTGACTTTTTAATAATTACCATTCTGACTGGCATAAGATGGTATCTCACTGTGGTTCTGATTTACATTTCTCTAATGATCAGTGATATTGAGCTTTTTTTCATATGTTTGTTGGCCACATATATGTCTTCTTTTGAGAAGTGTCTGCTCATATCCTTCACCTACTTTTTGATGGGGTTGCTTTTTCTTGTAAATTTTTAATTTTCTCGTAGATTTTGGATATTAGACCCTTGTCAGATGGGTAAATTGCCAAAATTTTCTCCCATTCTGTAGGTTGCCTGTTCACTCAGATGATAGCTTCTTAAACAAGTACAAGACAAGGATGTCCTGTCTCACCACTACTATTCAACATAGTATTGGAAGTTCTGGCTAGGGCTATCAGACAAGAGAAAGAAATAAAATGTATTCATATAGGAAGAGATGAAGTCCAATTGTCCCTGTTTGCAGATGACATAATTCTGTATTTAGAAAACCCCATTGTCTCAGCCCAAAAAACTCATTAAGCTGATAAGAAACTTCAGCAATGTTACAGGATACAAAATCAGTGTGCAAAAATCACAAGCGTTCCTATACACCAACAATAGACAAGTAGAGAGACAAATCGTGAATAAACTCCCGTTCATGACTGCTACAAAGAGAGTAAAATACTTAATACAGCTAACAAGGGATGTGAAGGACCCTTTCAAAGAGAACTACAAACCACTGCTCAAGGAAGTAAGAGAGGACACAAACCAATGGAAAAAGATTCCATCATCATGGATAGAAATAATCAATATCGTGAAAATGGCCATACTGCACAAAGTAATTTATAGATTCAATACTGTCCCCATCAAGCTACCATTGGCATTCTTCAGAGAACTAGAAAAAACTACTTTAAATTTCATATGGAACAAAAGAAGAGCCCGCATAGCCAAGACAATACTAAACAAAAGGACAAAGCTGGAGGCATCACACTACCTGACTTCAAACTATACCACAAGGCTACAGTAACCAAAACAGCATGGTACTGGTACCAAAACAGACATATAGACCAATGGAACAGAACAGAGGTGTCAGAAATAACATCATACGTCTACAACCATCTGATCTTTGACAAACCTGACAAAAACAAGCAATGGGGAAAGGATCTCCTATTCAGTAAATGGTGCTAGGAAAACTGGCTAGCCATATGCGGAAAACTGAAACTGGACCCCTTCCTTACACCTTATGCAAAAAATAACTCAAGATAGATCAAAGACTTAAATGTAAAACCCTAGTATTTTTTTGAGAATTTTTGCATCAGCATTACTCAGAGATATTCATCTGTAGTTTTCTTTTTTTGATATGTCTTTGTCTGGTTTTAGTATTGGAATAATACTTGCCTTGTAGAATGTGTTTGGAAGTATTCTCTCCTGTGTTTTTCAGAATAACTTAAGTAGCATTTGTATTAGTTCTTTTTCAAATCTTTGGTAGAATTCTGCAATGAAGTCATTGTGGCCCAGGCCTCTCCTTACTGGAAGATTTTTTGTTACAACTTTGATTTTGTTACCTATTATTGCTCTATTCAGGTTTTGGATTTCTTTCTGGGTCAGTTTTCCTAGGTTGCATGTGTCTAGAAATTTATCCATTTCTTCTAAATTTTCCAATTCTTTGGCATATAGTTGGTTACAGTAGCCAGTAATAATGCTTTGAATTTCTGAAGTATCAGTTGTAATGTCTCATTTTTTATATCTGATTTTATTTATTTTGATCTTCTTTTCCTAGGTCATCTGACTAATGTTTCGTCAAAATTTGTTTAACTTTTCAGAAACCAACTTTTTGTTTAAATGGGTTTTTGTATTGCTTTTTAAATTTCAAATTCATTTATTTCTGCCTTTATCTTTATTATATCTTTTCTTTCACAAATTTTTAGTTTTGTTTGCTCTTGCTTTCCTAGTTCTTCAACATACAATTAGATGGTTTATTTAAATTTTTCTCTTTTTTGATGTAGGCAGTTATAGCTATAAACTTCCCTCTTAGTACTGCTTTTGCTGTATCCCATAGGTTTTGAAATATTGTGTTTTTATTACCATTCATTTTAAGAAATTTTTCATTTTCCTGCTTAATATTATCATTGACCAACTGGTCATTTAGGAACATTTTGTTTATTTTTTCTGTATTTGCATAGTTTCCAAAATTTATCTTGTTATTGATTTATTGCTTTATTCCATTGTGGTCAGAGAAGATGCTTGATATTATTTCAATTACTTTTGAATATTTTAATACTTTTTCTGACATAACATATGGTTGCCTATCCTTGAGAATGATCCATGTGTTGAGTAAAAGAATGTGTATTCTGTAGCCATTGGATAAAATATTCTATGAGTATCTTAGATCCATTTGGTCTATAGGGAAGATTAAGTCCAAAGATTTTTTATTGACTTTCTGTCTGAAAACTCTGATCAATGCTGAAAGTGAGGTGTTAGAGTCCCCAGCTATTATTGTATTGGGTCCTATCTCTCTCTTTTGTTCTAATAATATTTGTTTTATATATCTGGATGCTTCAGTGTTGGGTGCATATATATTTAAAATTGTTATATCCTCTTGCTGAATTGACTGCTTTTTTATTATATAGTGACTTTCTTTATTATATAGTGACTTTATTATATAGTGACTTTTTCTTATATATAGTCACTATATAGTGACTATTATATAGTGACTTTTCCATAATATCTATTTTGTCTAATGTAGGTATCTACTCCTGCTAATTTGTAGTTTCCATTGACATGGAGTATATTTTTCCATCCCTTTATTTTTAGTCTATGTTTGTCTTTGTACATGAAGTGTCTTCCTTGTAGGCAACAGATGAAAGGATCTGGATTCTTTATCGATTCAGCCACTGTATGTCTTTTGATTGGACAGTTTAGTCCATTTGCATTCAACATTATTAATGGTAAGTAAGAACTTACTCCTGCCATTTTTGTTGTTGTTGCTGTTAACCGGCCGTTTTGTTCATTCTTTCTTTTCTGTCTTCCTTTAGTGAAGGTGATTTTCTCTGCTGAGTTGATATAGTTTCTTTGCTTTTTTATTTTGTGCATATGTTGTATGTTTTTGGTTTGAGGTTACTACGAGGCTTACAAATACTATCTTACAACCCAGTATTTATTTTACATTCATAATGACTTAATTCTGTTTACATAAACAAATAAGCATGCAATGATACATATATATATATATATATATATACACTAATAACAATGCTATACCTTAACTTTTCCCTTGGCTTTTAACTTTTTGCTGTCTTTATCTATATTTTATTGTACGGTCTATGTCTTGAAAAGTTGTTGTAGTTATTATTTTTGATTGGTTCATTATTTAGTCTTTCTACTTAGGATAAGAGTAGTTTACACACCAAAGTAAAGTGTTATATTAATCTGTGTTTTTCTGTGTACTTACTATTATCAGTGAGTTTTGTACCTTCAGATGATTACTTATTACTTATTAACCTCTTTTTCTTTCTGATTCACATACTTTCTTCAGCATTTCTTGTAGGACAAGTCTACTGTTAATGAAATCCCTCAGCTTTTGTTTGTCTGGGAAAGTCTTTATGTCTCCTTCATTTTTGAAGGGCCATTTTTCTGGATGTAGTCTTCTGGGGTTAAAGTTCTTTTCCTTCAGCACTTTCAATACATCATGTCACTCTCTCCTGACCTGTAAGGTTTCTACTGAAAAGTCAGTTGCCAGACATATTAGAGTTTCATTGTGTGTTATTTCTTTTATCTTGTTACTTTTAGAATCCTATCTTAATCTTCCATTTTTGGGAGTTTGATTATTAAATGCCTTGAGGTAGTCTTCTTTGGGTTAAATCTGCTGCACGTCCTATAACTTTCTTGTACTTCAATATTGATATTTTTCTGTAGCTTTGGAAAGTTCTCTGTTACTATCCCTTTCAATAAACTTTCTACTCCCACCTCTTTCTCTACCTTCTCTTTGAGGCCAATAACTCTTAGATTTGCCATTTTGAGGTTATTTCAGGTTTTGAGGCCCAGATTTTGTAAGTCTGCTAATTTTTTTTTCTTTTGTCTCCTACGACTGTATATTTTCAAATAGCCTGTGTTCGAGCTCACTAATTCTTTCTTCTACTGGATCAGTTCTGCTATTCAAAGTCATACATCTCTGTTTCTCCAAAATTGGTCCCTGGTGCATTATTTAGTTCATTTGATGAGGTCATGTTTCCCTGGAATGTCTTGATACTTGTAAATGTTCATCAGTATCTTGGCATTTAAAAGTTAGGTATTTATTGTAGTGATCACTCTATGGGCTGGTTTGTATGTGTCCTTCTTGAGAAGACTTTCTACATATTCAAAAGGACTTGGGTGTTGTAATCTAAGCTATATCTGCTTTAGGGGGCACCTCAAGTCCAATAATGCAGAGGTTTTTGCAGACTTGTATAGACATTACCTTCATGGCCTTGGACATGATCCAGGAGAATTCTCTGTATTACTGGGGAACAAGTTTTGTTCTTTTCCCTTACTTTCTCCCAAACCGAGTCTCTCTCTGTTCAGAGCTACCTGAAACTGTGGGTTATGTAACATAAGCACTCCAGTGTCAACCACCATTATGACTATGCTGGGTCAGCCCTGAAACCAGCACAGCACTGGGTTGCCCAAGGCCTGGTGTAGCCATTCCATGGCTACTGTCTATGTTCACTTAGGGCCCTGGAGAACTACAATCAGCAGGTGGCAAAGTCAGGCAGGCCTGTGTTCTTCCCTTCAGAGTGGCAAGTTCCCCTCATGCCCAGATGGGTCTAAAGGTTCCATCCAGGAGCCAGGAACTGGAGTCAAAAATCTGAGTAATCTATATGCTGTTCTATTGTACTGCAGTTGAACTGACATTCAGACCACAAGACATAGTCCTTCCCACTCTTCCCTCCCTTTTCAAAAGGCAGAGGAGCCTCACGCTATGCCAACTGCCATCACTGGCCACAAGAAGTACTATCAGACTACTGCCAACGTTCCCTTAAGGTCCAAGGGCTCTTGAGTCAACTTGCAGTGAATTCTGCCTAGCCTGGGATTTACCCTTCAAGGCAGTGGGCTCCCCTCTGGCTCAAGGCAGGTCCAGAAATGCCATCCAAGAGCCAAGTTCTGGAATCGCAGACCTCAAGACCCCACTTGGTACTCTATCCTGTTGTAGCCAAGCAGGTACCTAAAGTGCAAGACAAAGTCACCTTTACTTTTTCCTCTGTTTTTCTCAAGCAGAAGGAGCCTTGCCAAATAGCCACTACAGCTGGGAATGTGCTTAGCCTCACCTGAGGCGAGCAGGTCTCAGGGTCTCTCCCAAGGCCCTCTGTGTAGTACCTTGGTGTCATTGCTGGTTATTCAAGGCACAAGGTCTCTTCAGTTGGCAATTGACAAATCTTGCCAGGAATAGGTTCTTCCCTTCAAGGCAGCAGGTTACCTTCTGGCTCAGAACATATCTAGGAACGTCATCCAGGAGGTAGGGCTTATTAAGAGGGCCTCATGACTCTGACTTGTCTCCTATTCTGCTGCAGCTGAACTGGTATCCAAGATGCAAGACAAAGTCCTCCCCAGTCTCTCCCTTCCACTCCTCAAATGGAAAGAAGGGGTGTCTTTTGGAGTCACAAGCTTTTCAGCCTGGAGTTAGGGGAGTGATGTCACAACTCCCTTAGCCACCCTGGTTTGTGTCTCAGTAGGCCATATGCCCCCCTCACCCAACCATCTGAGTCCTTGGTTCCAGGCCCAGTTCAGCACTAGGTTCACCTAAAAGTTGGAGTATTTGTGCTTTCAAGTTTATTAGGGCCCCAGGGCACTTTAGACTGTGGTGATGAGGTTTGTGGAAACTCAAGTTTGGACCACTAAAATCACAATTCCCCTCTTACTAGGACTGACTTAAATGCTTCCTTCATGGACAGGCATCAACTGAATTTGGTCCAGTTTTCATGTCTTTTATAGCTAGGCAACACTGTGATCAATGCTTCACAATTGCTGTGATCTTTCTCCCCTAACACCCAGAGATGCTGTCTGCACCACACTGCCACTGCTGGGGGATGGTAAAGGGATAGTATTGGTGATTCAAGACTATTTTTCTTACCTTTTCAGTGCTTCGTTCAGTGATATTAAATTAAGATCACTTGATTTTCAGTTCTTATGAACATGTTTTTCTTGTGTAGATAGTCGTTAAATTTATATCTTTGTGTGGGGGCAGATCGGTGGAGCCTTCTTTTCTGCCACTTTGCTCCCTTGTCACATTTTCATATGTTGGCTCATTCATTCATTCTTTAAACATTTATTGAACATATACTTAGGGAAATCCTAAGTAAACCAAATGAAAGGAAGTACCAAGCCACTTAATTTAGGCTGTGGGTGTGATGATGATGATGAGGAGACAGGTTTCAGTTTTTTAAAGTTATTGACTATGTGAGAGGGTAAGAGAGAGTCTATAATGACTAAGTCCTGAGGTTGGATGGCTAGGTAGAAGCCATTCCTCTTAGCTGAGATCGAGGATAAACGAGAAGGATGAGTTGGTGGTAATTAATTCAAATCTCCACAGGTAAGGAAGTGTGTGGCAGATGAGATCAGTGTGGGCCACGCAGATGGCAACATTGTACTGGCTGTCTAGGTGAAGATGTTCAGTGGGAAATAGAAAACGTGAATTTGCTTATCAGGAAAGGGGCCTGAGCTGGAGATGAGGATTTGCTATCTCAGGAGAGGTCCTGTGAGGCCATAGGTTAGCTGAAATCAAGTGTTATGCATATACTGGCATGTATTTTGTTTACTCTCCTGCAAATACCACTGGAAACTCAAATTACACAAAGTCTAATAAATTCAGGGAAGAGATTAAAGGAATAAATGAAGTAATCACCCAGAAATTCTCCAATCAGAAAAAAATGTTCTGTGTTCCCTTAAACTCTCTTTTTAAAGCATATACTTATATCTTTGTTTATGTATTGCCTATGCTTGTGTATTTGTGACATATATAAAGTTATATATCCTGACTATTCAATCTCACATCTGCTATCATACATCTCTTTTAGGATTCTACTCTTCATCACTTTTGTGTAAACTTGAGCTTACCCCAATACCCAGACACTTATCTATTCTAACTACTATGTTTTTTCTAGGAAGCTGGTAACTCCACAGTAACTCAAGTTTCTCATGATATACAGAGCAAGGGACTGGAAGAAATTGTGGACCCTGGAGGCTGGACCTCCATGATGCATTTTGTGTCTAACTAAGAGATGATGATTGCCAAATATTTTGACATGCAACCATTTATCCCAGTTGAAGCCTTCCTTAGAAATCTAATTTATAAGCATGAAGAAGTCTGAGCACTCTGAATGAAGCAGGGACTGCAAGCCCAGAGTCCTTTCCACTCGATTCCCTTTCTTCCACCTCAGGGCAGTGGGCCCTGTTACTCATAGAAATCCAGGGTGTATCCCGAGCACTACTGAGAAAGCTCAGTGCTAAAAGACACTTCCTCAGACACGGACTTCATCTAGAGTTGCTAGATATCCTGAATACACAGGATATATACTCTATATGCTTTTGTCATGCATCTTGTGTTGACTTTATCAGGAAACTCCAAGTGTCCTGTATTTGGCTTTTTTAATTTAACAAGTTGCAAACATTCAACACTTAGAGTTACTTTTTCACCACAGTAATAGGCAATTAAATTACTTAAGACAACATTAGCTGAAATTATACCTCGACAAATAAAGATCTGGGCTCTCATTCAGGTTTAGTTGAAGGAAAATCAGAATCAGTAACTTAGAATTAAAGGAAATATTGATGGAAGGAAATGTTTGTTCTTTGCCAAAGCCCCAAGTCATGAATAAGTAACCACCATTAAGTGAAACTACTAATCAGTATCATCAGCCTGTCAATGACAACCTCACTCCAGTAACTAAGTTTCTGAAAGTGAACAGATCAGTGACTGCCCCAATACTTCTGAAAAGCAGCCAATCGCTGACAAAACTCTGGTCCTAAAAGGTAGCCAATCAGTGACAGCTGCTCACTTCTTGACAGACACAGTCAGAAAGTCTATCTATTCACTGGCTTTGCTTCTGAAAGTCCACCGGAACACAGCAGCCCTAGTCTAGTGACCATGGAAACACAGCTGAAAGTCCATCGGTCCGTAAACACTACCACTTCTGTACGTCTGGCAATCCCTGACACCCCAGACTAACCAAAACCTTACATAGGATTAGCTCTGGCTTTGTTTTGAAGTCCGTGCCTAACAAGTTCAGTTCTCTCTTCAGGAAAATGGGTAGTTCACCTTTTTTTGCATCAGATATTCAGTTCAATTTGTTAGTTAAGCTTACAACCTTTCCACCATTCAATTTCTATTTACAAACTTGTTCAGACTTGTGAGTGACAGACACACTGACCAGCTGTGAGATATTTATTTATTTATTTTGAGACAGAGTCACGCTCTGTCGCCCAAGCTGGAGTGTAGTGGTGCCATCTCAGCTCACTGCAACCTCCACCTCCTAGGTTCAAGTGATTCTCATGCCTCAGCCTCCCAAGTAGCTGGGATTACAGGCGTGCACCACTGCACCCAGCTAATTTTTGTATTTTTAGTAGAGACAAGGTGTTTCACCATGTTGACGAGGCTGGCCTCAAACTCCTAGTCTCAAGTGATCTGCCTGCCTTGACCTCCCAAAGTGTTGGGGATTACAGGCGTGAGCCACTGCACCCGGCCTGGCTGTGAGATTTTCAAATTCAGTCTCTCATTCTTGCAATTTTTGGTATCATCTCTCTTTATTCATGTCTATTTGAACCTTGCGATGCTCAAACACAAGTGCAAAAATGATGAAATTTGTGAAAAGTAGACATCTATTAAATAAGGAAAAAGTCCTTTCAAAGCTTTTTGTGCAGTACCCAATTGTTCATTCAATACAGAAAATTGTGGAAATTCAGATACAAACAATCATATATTATCAGCTGTGCATGAATTCCTCAGCTAGTTCCAAAGACAATGATAAAATAGCAAATTTTTAAATAACACAATGATAAAATAACACATTTAAATTAAGAAGACAATCACAATAAAAGTTGTAATGACTTTTTCACACTGTATATAATCATCAGTCTTTCAACTCAAGCTGGAAGGAAATTTTCAAGTGCCAAGACCAAATCTACTGCAATAATAATAATGACAAAAAATAATAGTTGTATTTACTGTTACAAAAATTATCAAACATCTAAATGCCCTACCTTTTTATGCCATGGCCACAGATGCATATAATGACATTATGAATACATTTTTCCTCTGTGAAATTGTTTTTTCATAAAAAATACTTTTTCATCAGGCTGTTGTGAGTAAAGATTTTTACAGATGTTATTTTAGAAACAATAGCTAATTTCCAGTCGTATCTAAAAAGCTAAGTGTTAACGATAACATGGTTAAAGTTGAAGCAAATCATGGATGATTCTTTGATGAATGTTGGCTGTGTTGCCCATATTCTGCTTAATGCCTCTCAAACAGCATCTGATGTCCTATATATTGGTATTGAAGTAATAGTCATAAAACAGCTCTCTTACTTGAGTCCTTACATAATCTCTCAGTCCTGAGAGATTAAAGGATTTTTGTGATTTTGTTAGAATGCAAAATTTTTCAATTCCTATTAAAAAATCCGTTGACTTTCTTGTACAAATGCATTTAAGAGAATCTTTAATTTATTTGAAGCTCTGATGCCATATTAACCATATTTTGACTCTAAAGAAAAGGCCCTCAAAATTCTTGTCGGCTTTTAAGATAAGCTGCTGAGCAAAGCTTACTTATTTATTCTTCATCATTTTCAATATCTCTCTAGCAATAACATTATATGCAATGAAAAAAGCAAACAGTATTATTGATGTGCTCCACTGATTAAGGGAACTTGTTGAATGTGTTAAAGAATTGATGGAAAATGAATTCCTTTAAGTATCAAGGCTGTTTTTTTTAAATGGACAACATTACTTGTGAATAAAAAAAAATTTGACCTAAAGTGGATAATTATTATGGCATTTGTCAAGCCTATGATTTTAATTGGATTTCACCACTTTAAGAATTTCATTTAGTAGCATCTATGCTACTAAGTATTCTTGCAGCATGGGGCCAAGAAGATGGAGATAACAATTGATAACCATGCTTTATTTTGATAGAGAACATTTTTTTAAAAAAGTTAAGAGATGCAACACAATTCTGAAGAATGGAAAAGTAAGCTATGACATGAAAGAATTATTTGCTTTATCAAAGCAAATTTGAAGAACAGTTCTTAGAATTGTTAACTTTGGGCCAGTACATATTCAGTATACCAGCTCATAATGCTAATGTTGAGCATATTTTCTCATTAATGAGTCTTCAAAGGGCAAAATAATGAAATAAGTTGGAAGGGACCTCTGTAGAAGCTACTATACAATGTAAATGGAACAAAGACTAATTGTAAGAAACTTTATAAGCAAATTCTGCAAAGCAAGAAAGTGTTAAAGAGAGGTAAATCTTGTAAAGAATATAATTAAAGAGAGAGGTAGATGGTTTAGAAATTTATAATTTATTTTAGATAAACATCAAATAATGTTTTCATACAAGAATATCACACACATTTCCCCATTATCTTGATGTAAATATGCATAGACAATGTTACGGGCTGAATTATCTTTCCAAAAATTCATGTTAAAGTTCTAACCCCCCAGTACCTCATATTGTTATTTATTTGGAGATAGGGTCTTAATTTTCTAAAGAGGTAATTAAATTAAAATAAGGTCATTAGGTTGGGCCCTGATCTTTTATGACCAGAATACTAATAATAAGAGGAGATTAAGACACCTACACACAAAGTAATGATACAGGGAGAAGATGGCATCTACCAGCCAAGGAGAGAGGGCTCAGACGAAATCAACCTTATTGATCCCTTGATCTTGGACTTCCAGCCTCCAGAATTGTAAGAAAATTAATTTATGATATTTAAGATACCCAGTCTGTGATACTTTGTTATGAGAGCCCTAGCAAACTATTAGACACAATGAGAAATAATTCAAATTTAACTAGGCATCTTGCATTTTTATTTGCTAATTCTTGTAGCCCTAGCTGAGGGAGAATGAAAGGCAAAGCTGTCTCACACTCTTCTCAGGAAATGCAGCCTGGATGATGAACAAAAGATGGCTTTATAAAAAGTGGTCTCGAATGTACAAGAAAAAGTGATTATAATCTCATGCACACTTTTCCAGAGGATAAAATTTAAAAAAAAAATTCCTGATTCAGTTTTATGGTACCAACATCCTGATAAAGAAACTTAAGGATAAAAGCACAAAAAGAGCAATGTATAAGCCAATTTATCACTCATGAACGTAGATATAAAAACCCTAGGCATATAATAATAGTAAAGAAAATCTGCAATATATTTATATGTATTGCAGATACACAAACACACTTGGAACAAGCTAATTTATCATTAGAAAGTCAGCTAATATAAATTATTGCATTACTGTAAGAGAAAAAAATTCACATAATTATATGAAAGAAAGCCTTTGTAAAATTGAACATTTATTAAGCATTGAAAAAAAAAAAGACAAACTTTTTAACAATCTAGTAAGAGAAAGTTCTTCAACCTGCTACAGAGTATTAGTCAATGTTAAAATTTTAAAAGATATCTGTTGAATCAATGATGTTTTTTATGTTCATTCAACATTGTACTGCAGGTCCTTACTGCCACACAATACATTGAACTTGTACAGGATGAAACAAAATTGTTATTATTCACAAATGATGTGATTGTACACGTAGATAACCTAAAATAATCTGAGGAAATAGATGAAAAACAATTAGTTTTCCAGATACTAATTAATAAAACAAAATTAATTAAGTCTACATATCAGGAAAGAAGCTTAAATATAAAACTAAGAAGTATCATCTGCCATGGGAGTAAAAATGTTAAGTACTTGGAAAATACCTAATGCAAAATGTACAAAACTTTTACAGAGAAATTTTGTATCCTTTATGAGGGATATTTTAGAAAACCTAAACATTTGTTTAGGAAGATGTTATTTAGGAAGATGTAAGTTTTCATGAATTGAAATGCACAATAACAATACCTCGTTATATGGTCTCCATATTGTGTTTGTTAAATAACTTAATTCTTACAAAGTTGGATGAAATTGGTTAGGCATCTTTGCCTTAAGTTTGAAGATACAGAAGCTATGGGTCAAAAATTCAAGTAACTTGCCTAAGAGCATATAGTTAAGTAGCAAGGCCGGAACTTGAATATCTATGTCTGTCTCAAAAGTCCCTGCTTTTTTCACACCAGTGAAGTAGACACTGTCAGTGACCTGCCCAGTTACCCTCATATACCTCTTACCAGCTTTGTGTGTCCCTTTCCAAGTTTCTGCATGCTTTGCTGCTGAGGCGTCATACATTTAACCCTCAGAGGATTTTCTTTGGGCATTGGAATCTTCTTGCCCACAGAGATAGAAATGTTTAATAATTTTATACCCTTCCCTCCAAGTCTCCAGGTAATCCATTGTCTCCTTTCAGTACAGAAAAACTGGAAGTGCCTAGGAATTTTCTATTACCACATCCAATCCCATAGTAGTCATAGCCAATGACTGAATGATTTGACATTACAGAAGCCTGAAAGCCAAAATGCTTTTAATGAGTATTTTTTTTTTTTTTTTTGAGATGGAGTCTCACTCTGTCACCCAGGCTGGAGTGCAGTGGCATGATCTCGGCTCACTGCAGCCTCTGCCTCCTTGGTTCAAGCAATTCTCCTGCCTCAGCCTCTGGAGTAATTGGAATTACAGGCGCACACCACCACGCCTGGCTAATTTTGTATTTTAAGTAGAGATGGGGTTTCACCATGTTGGCCAAGCTGGTCTCGAATGCCTGACCTCAAGTGATCCACCGCCTCGGCCTCCCAAAGTGCTGGGATTATAGGCATAAGCCACCATGCCTAGCCCGATGAGTACTTTATGCTCCTAAGCTCCCTGTGGGATCGTGTTGAGTCTGAGACCTCAAATGAAATTATACAGTTACCTAGTTTATTCCCCTTTTCTATCATGAATCCTTCACTCCCTTGATGATTTCTCTAGGGAGCAAATTCTTAATAAAACACTTGCATCTGAAACCTCGGCTTATCTGGGAAAACAACACTTACTAAACTATAAGATATATTTACTTCAAATTCACAATCTAGATATACACCTCCAAATTATGTGGATGTGTTCATTATATGAACTTTAGTAAATGTATTATGAATGTGGAATTCGACATAATAAAGTGAATATTCAATTCAGATAATGTTTATATAATTATTATAGTGATTTTTACCCAGTAATTTTATCTACCTGGCTTTCAGTTTTCTCCTTTGTTAAACGAATGCATTGAGTCAGATATTCTCTAAGGCAGTAGGTTTTAACTGGGGGTATTTTGTCCCCCAGAAGACATTTGGTAATAGCTGAAGATATTTCAGGTTGTCACAACTGAGGAGAAGTGATACCGGTGCTTCTAGTGGGTAAAAGCCAGGGAGGCTGATAATCAACCTACAATGCCCAGGACAGCCCGTCACAACCACAACAAAAAATTCAACCCCAAAATATCAGTAGTGTTGAAGCTGAGAATACCTGATATAAGATTTTATCTTCCTCTAAGATTCACTGAACTATTAATTCCAGTTCAGTCTACAATTATGTCAATTCATGTATTTTAATTCTATGAGAAACCAGTCAGCTTAGTGAGATAACTTGGTACTAACCAGTTAATTATTGGTTTGTTTATAAGCAGGTGATGGCCAGTTAAGGTAGGCTATCTTTGAATGCACACGCAAATTTCATAACTTAACATTCAGTGACCTGCTTGCTGCTCTAGAAAATACTTTTTAGAAAATGTGGAACAGGCTGGGCGTGGTGGCTCATGCCTGTAATCCCAGCACTTTGAGAGGCCGAGGTGGGAGGATCACGAGGTCAGGAGACGGAGACTATCCTGGCTAACATGCTGAAATCCCGTCTCAACTAAAAATACAAAAAAATTAGCCGGGTGTGGTGGCGGGCACCTGTAGTCCCAGCTACTCAGGAGGCTGAGGTGGGAGAATGGTGTGAACCTGGGAAGTGGAACTTGCAGTGAGCCGAGATCACACCACTGCACTCCAGCCTGGGCAACACAGTGACACTCTGTCTCAAAAAAAAAAAAAAAAAAAAGAAAGAAAAGAAAAGAAAAAAAGAAAAAAATGTGGAACAGAGGACAGAGATTACATAATAAAAGTAAATAAAGTGTTATTTTGTACCATGAAGTGGCATTCTGGAATGCCTAAGATTGAGGGACCTGCATCTGGTAAGGGTCTTCCTGCTGTGTGAGAAGGCAACAGGGCAAGAGAGGGACAAAGATCAAGAGACCAAACTCACAGCCTCAACCCTGTTTGTATTCAGCATTAATTCGTTCATGAGGGTAGAACTGTCATGACCTAAACACTTTCCATTAAATCCTACCTCCTAACACTGTTGCATTGGGAATTAAGTTTCCAACACATATTTTTTCAGGAAAATATTCAAACCACAGCACATTACCATCTTATAACACACAATAATCATAGGCAGTTTCATTAGAAAGCCATATGAAGAGTGTGCACTTTTTGACTTCTTATCTTAATCTCAGTAGCTCAGAGACACTAATTTAATATTCTAATTTACTGTTCTTAATAGAGGAGGTTTCCAGTGACAGTTGCCATGTAACGGTTTTATGGAACAGTGAACATATTAAAAGTCATTCCTGTTAGAAATCCATTTGTTATATTTACCAAAAAAGTTCCTAATGCATTTTGTTACTTATCATATATCATAATCATCATGAATCACATGTGTTTAATGTGCCATTAAAACACCTTAAATTAAATGATGAAATGCTATCCTGTCTAGTTCTGTATTTTACCAATTTTAACACTCATTTTCTTTATAATGAAGCATAATTTGGAGCCAAATATGAGAGGAAATAAAGAAAAATTATTGACATCCCATAAAGGAATTAATTCAACACACTGTATAAATAATCTATTTCTATAAAACTCTGATTTTAAAAGAAATAGGGAAGCATAAGGAAGGACAAATTATTTGGGGTTAATAAAAAAGTATATGAAAGTGAATAAAGAAAATGAAATGAAGACATAGAAGTTGAATTTCACAGGTAAAAGCTTGGCTCTACAGGCTGGCTTTACTCTTGTTTCCAAGTTCAAAAAAGAATGCATAAGCCTGAAGGTCTATAAAATGGTTCCATGACAAATGGATTAGTTTAAGAAACTGCTTTACCCAAAAACAATATAATGATGACATAATAGGCTCTCAAGGGGCAAATGAAAAATCTCTCACTGGCCTTGTGTTTAATATTGGAGCATTCAGGCCATTGGAAATCAAGATAAGAATATCATATTTTGTGTCTTTCCCAATCTGCTACTTGCTATTTCATCATTATATTTATGATCAGCAGGATTTTGTGAACTGTACCTTGATGATCAAAAACTGAAAATGCAGAGATATGTTTATATATTATAGAAAGATACAGTATAGCAGTATTCAAACTATTTATTTATTTAAAATATTTCTTATGATCCACAGAAAGAATGGCCTACTATCTCTCATAAGCAGCACATAGCAAATTTATTGTGCAACTCAGTAACCTTACTGCTCAAGATAATTTTTGAATAAAAATATTTGTGAGTATTTTAAATAAATGGTTAATTATGTTATTTTTAATAAAAAGTCCTATCTACAAAATGTACATAGTCTGTAAATGTAGAAAAGTATATCCAATATCATTAAGGACTTCTTCACCTTGTAAAATAATAAGATAATGTTATTTGTGTTTACAGATTTTATTGACACTGATACAGAACAATATCCAAGGTGTGTTATTACTTGGGAAAAGCAAGCAGCAAAACAATAGATACTACTATTTCATTACTTTTATATAATAGATACACATATTTATCCACATGGAGATGAGAAAAGAGATTGAAGTAAAGAGATAACTTTATTATGATTGTATGCTTGACATTTGTACAGTGAGAAAACAGTAATAGAGAATCACTTCAGTATTTTCACTCTTATTAGTAGCAAATCACTTGCAAAATACTTCACCCCAGAAATTGGTACAGGTGTGTGTGTGTGTGTGTGTGTGTGTGTGTGTACCAGAATGAAAACAGATGATGTCTTGTGAAGGATCCTTGTCTAATTGTCAGAGATCTGGGTTCTAATCCTTCCTTTGGCACAAACTGCTTGGCAGACCCTGGGAATGTGCTCCAGGCTCTCCATACATATAATGACAATTTCTAAGGTCCTATCCTGCTTTACTATTTTAATTGTTTACAAAATGATCAGAAGTCAGGTCAAAACATGCATCAACTCAGTGAGACTATGTTGTATCTTAGAACTCATCACTTCATGGTTGTGTCACAATATTCTTTTTGAGAAAGTGAAAAGGTCAGGGTTTGAGACCAGTCTGACCAACATGGTAAAATCCTGTCTCTACTAAAAATACAAAAAAAAAACTGGGTGTGGTGGTGCACACCTGTAGTCCCAGCTACTCGGGAGGCTGAGGCAGGAGAATCATTTGACCCCGGGAGGTGGAGGTTGCAGTGAGCCGAGATCACGACACTGCACTCCAGCCTGAGTTACAGAGGGAGACTCTGTCACAAAAAAAAAAAAAAAAAGTATTTCAAATGGGATATAGCACTTTTGTATACAGTGCTTATACAAAAGGCCACACTATAGCTGAAAATATGACTAATCTTTTTTTTCTCTGAGTGATTATCACTTTCTTATAAATGATGTCCCCAAGCCAGTGTTGTTTTCCCGATGTCTGTCTTAGTTTATTGTCTTCTGCAATAACAGAATAGCACAGACTAGGTAATGTATGAAAGAAATAAATTATTCTTCACAGTTTTGGGGGCTGAGAAGTTAAAAATAAGTGTCATCAGCATCTGCTGAGGGCCTTCCTGCTGCATCATAATATGGTGGAAGGGCAAGTGAGCATGTGAGAGAGAGAAAGAGGAAATCAGGCAGAACCCACTCTTTTATCAAGAGTCCATTCCCATGATAACTATCCCACTCCCATGATAACGACATTAATCTATTCATGAGGGTGGAGTTTCAGTGAGCCAAATCCCTCTTGAAGGTCCTGCCTCACAATACATTGTATTGGCAATTAAATTTCAACATGCTTTTGGAGGGGACGTACAGACTATAGCACCACCTGAACAATGAATACCAAGAATGTGATTGCTAATCTGCCCCTCCTTGTTGACAAGAACCAATCCAAGCCAGAATTCATTCCATATCTGCCTTGGAAATATCAAGCACAAGCACAAACATAAATAACTCCTGTGAAATCTCCATTACTGAGATGCCCCAAGTTCCTATTTGGGGGTGTTCTCATTTGATGCAGTCCACTAAATAAACCTGACCTTGTTTGACTACAGATGTGTTCCTGCTTGTCTTTGACTCTCAGGCTATCACAAGTCCTTTTGGCCATGAAAAATATCACTCATATAACATAAATTGCATCTTCTGTCAAAAAGCACTTCCTTCAGTCAAGCAAACAGCCTCTCTTTGAAATCCTATTGAAATAAAACACACAAACAATAGCAGAGAGTGATTAATCCATATCCTTGAAGATAGTCTTATTTATATTCTCAAATTCTCTTCCCATTACCCATACCTACAACACTTCATTAATTGCTTAGGATTTTTTTCATTTACAGATAATGTTAAAGACATCGACAAATTGTAGGTAATTATATTTGAAATGTTAGGCATATTCCTCAAGAGATTTTTATTCATTATCTATTGCTATGTCACAAATTACTCCAAAATTTAGTGATTTAAAGCAACAAACATTTATTATCTCATAGTGTCCGTAGGTCAGGAATTAGAGAGCATGTTAGATGGATACTCATGGCTGGTCAAGGTCTTTCATGAAGTTACAAGAAATCTTTCCTTGATTGAGACCAAAATAAAAGATTTAATGTAAATTAATTGCTTAGTTTATTTTCTTATTGACAAATGTACCATTGAATAATTGTAACCAAAACACAGACATTTAAAAAGCATTTTTCCTATGTACACCACAATATGAAAACATTATAAAAGTACTATGAATTCATTTCTTAAGATGAAAAATCTGAGGCTTACACAGTTTAGATATTTCACCTTTCATGATATCAAGATACAAACATAATTTCATAATATCAGGATAGAAACACAACTTTTTATCAGAATATAAACACAGATTTAACTAATGACCCAAATAGTACTTTCTGTACAAGATCAGAACTTTCGGAGAAAATGAAATAATTGTAAAGAATAAAGACATAGAGAAGGGACAGAGAGAGAGAGAGACAGTAAATTAATATTTATTAACTGGACACTTAATATGTAACATAAATATTTTATACATGATCTAACTTAACCAAGTCTATTGTCTTGTTTAACAAAGTTTATTTACAATTGATCTTCCAGAAATATCTCCCTTACTGGTGAACATTCCAATAAAAGATTTTCCAAATAAGGAGAAAAATCATGTCAAAATTCTTTTCACCATGTATAAGCACTGAGGTCGAAAGGGGACATCGTTACATTTTGTCCTGGTATTTTTATCCTCACTTTCCTATGACCTTTTTCTTCAGTATACTTTTGTTTCTCATTTTCTTTCCTTCTGTAGAACAAAGATGAAGTATCTGTTACTTATACTTTTTCATAAAATGCCTACAGGGAAAAGGAGTTTTGCTGGGGATAAGCCCCCAAATCTGGCCATAAACTGTCCCCAAAACTGGCCACAAACAAATTCTCTGCTGCACTGTGACAGGTTCGTGATGGCCATAATGCTCATGTTGGAAGGTTGTGGGTTTACGGGAATGAGGGCAAGGAACACCTGGCCCACCCAAGGCAGAAAACTGCTTAAAGGCATTCCTGAACCACAAACAATAGCATGAGCGATCTGTGCCTTAAGGACATGCTCCTGCTGCAGATAACTAGCCAGAGCCCATCCCTTTGTTTCCTGTAAGGAATACTTTTAGTAAATCTATAATCTATAGAAACAGTGCTTATCACTGACTTGCTGTCAATAAATATGTGGGTAAATCTCTGTTCAGGGGTTCTCACCTCTGAAGGCTGTGAGACCCCTGATTTCCCACTCCACACCTTATATTTCTGTGTGTGTGTCTTTAATTCCTCTAGCGCCACTGGGTTAGGGTCTCCACAACCAAGGTGGTCTCAGTAGAGTTTTAGTCAATTTTTTTTTGTATTTCTTCTCAGCATTAGGTTTGTGAGACTCTTATTTCTAAATGTGGCTATTCAGAAAGCAAGAAGTTAAATATTTAAAGAATGATACATCAAGCAGGACCTAAGACTTTTAAGTATTTAATGTGAAAAATAAGATTAAATTATACTTAATTTCAAATATTACTTTCAACATTGAAAGTCATAAATCTTAGAGAAAGAAAAAAACATTGGAAGTATAGTTTACGTGAAAGTGTACTAGACAGGGTTGCTTGTGTTACATATGCAGTTTTAAATAGGTGTCAAGTGAAGCTGTGCACATTTTTTTTTTTTTTTTGCTTATAGCAGTAAACATTAGGCTAACACTATAGCCAAAGTAATTAAAGATTTGGACTCAGAAATAAATGGCTTCAGATTCTAGTTTTACCATTACCAGTTATGTAACCTTGGGCAAGCTTGTTAATCTGTTCATGACTCTGTTTATCAGTAAAATGAGATAAATAATAATGCTTAATTTTTCTGGTTATGACAAATGTTAGAGCTAACATAGATAATTTGGCTAATATTGAATAAAAACTTAGGAAGTGAGCTTTAATCAGTCTTAGTGTACATTTATTTATTTGGTTATGGAAAATGTGCTGTTTAGCTAGAAAGATGTTCCCCTATCCCTTCTTAGCTACTCAGTTCTTAGATGGACAGTACTTGCAACTTCCCTCCCCATCTGTCAATTTACCTACAATCAGTAAGTGCAAAAGCCTGAACTTGCTTTCAGAAATATATTTCCTTAGGTACCAAGCAATAGCTTCTTCTGTGTGAAATTTCCAGATGCCAAGTAGGCTTACCTCACCTATGTATCTGATTAGTAGACTGAAAATCTTAGATTTTCATTTGCTCAAATGTGAGCAATACATTCAAAATGAGATCTCATTTAAAATTCTAAGATATTCTTTTAAATAGTTTGACAAAAAATGGATAAATATGATTGTGCTTTCAATCCTGGCAATTTAAAAAATTGATAGACAAGAAACATTGTTTTACATTTTACAGATATAAGATTTTACATATAATCAGAAAAATACCCCATAAAAGTTATAACTAATTCTTAATCAGTTTTTAAAATCCTTTTGTATAAATAGCTTCCAAAGAATAAATGATATGTTGATAGATCTTTAAGGACAAATATTTTTATACTTAAATGTGCTCAATCATAAACTGTGAGGATATAGAAAGATAAATATCCCACTACCCTTAAAATTTATAAAAGACTGATTATTTTAAGTCAGTAGAGACTAGTTTATTTTAGCACTAGGAAACGTTATAAAGTCTAGCCTGTTTGAAGATGCAAAATTTGAGAAACATTAAAGAGATTTACACTCTTTCAGTTCTATCAGGAGGAATTCACCAACCAATGGGGACTCCACTCAGTTATATACTAGTTTATATTTTAAATCCTTTGGTTATTCTGTATAGAAAGACCCTTTCACGAGTAGTGATTTTTGGCTTTTCCCCAAATCCCAATTCTGTAGACTTTCCCTGCAGTTTCAGAACCTGAAAAGTACATTACAGTGGGTCCATTTCTTTTTCTTCCTACAAACCAGTGTTCAAAGTACATGTTACCATGGAGTTCATCCTAAAACATTTATACTACCTAAACCTTCACTACCCAAAATCCAAACTAGCCCAAACACTGCAATAGTCCTGATAGTGCTGCACAATACTTCTGTGAATATTCTTCTCATATCTTCCTGCCTTCTCTGTGGTTATAATGTACCCTTCTGTTTATTTCTGTGGTAATAACCCAATGCAGACTAATTACTATAAATGAGACATTTGGATCTTAGTCTTCCGCCCAACAGCAGTGGGTAATACTAGAACTATCTATAGAAAATCAATTATGGGCTGGGTGTGCCTGTAATCCTAGCACTTTGGGAAACTGAGGCAGGCAGATCATGAGGTCAGGAGTTCAAGACCAGCCTGGCCAATGTGGTGAAACCCCGTCTCTACTCAAAATACAAAACTTAGCTGGGCATAGTGGTGCACGCCTGTAGTCCCAGCTACTCAGGAGGCTGAGTCAGAAGAATGACTTGAACCCAGGAGGCAGAGGTTGCAATGAGTGGAGATCACACCACTGCCCTCCAGCCAGGGAGACACAGTGAGACTGCATCTCACATAAAACAAAACAAAAGAAAGAAAGAAAGAAAGAAAGAAAGAAAGAAAGAAAGAAAGAAAGGAAGGAAGGAAGGAAGGAAGGAAGGAAGGAAGGAAGGAAGAAAAGAAAGAAAGAAAGAAAGAAAGAAAATCAATTACGAAGAATTAAATGATAAATAGAAACAGACAGGTCTACTTTTTTAAAAAGTAATGTAAAAGAATTGATGTTTTTGCTAATCCTAGATGTTTATTGCATCTGTTGAAATGCAAAGTTCTGAAGACCTTATTCATCAATGTATCATCCATATCCCAACATGATGGCTGGCATATAAGTGGGGCTGAAGTAAATTGAAATTGTTCTCAACCCAAAACGAATTCTTGTCTAGAAAGGAAACATTAAAGTTCATAGAAATTTAATGCAAATCTAACTTTAATTTTGGTGCCAGGGCTCCCCGGGTGCTTGGACTGAGCAACTTTCTGAAAACAACCAAAAGTGCCAGATGAAATATGAAAAGTAACTTTCTCAAAACATTGACAAGCTGATAAAACAGGAAAAAGTGATAAGACTACATCTAAACGTAAACTGGCACTAGATAATTGATTTGAGCATGGAAGCCAATTTTACTCTGAGAGCATTTACTAAATTTGACATTAAGTTTTCAAAATCCTGGTTTAGGGTACAAAGGGCCAAGTGCAGACCTGCCCAAGCCTGAAGACTAATAGGAATTCTTCCCTCATAACTCTTTTTAACACATGGGCTACCTTCTCAGGATGAGGGAAAACTAGAGGTAAAGCTCTCTCACACCCTGCATACTCTCAGGAACTGCAAGGAATGCTACCTGCAGAATGAACAAAAGGTGGCTTCATAATAAGTAGTCTCAAATGTTAAGAACAAAGGATTCTACTATGCAGCCATAAAAAAGGATGAGTTTACGTCCTTTGTAGGGACACAGATGCAGCTGGAAACCATCATTCTTAGCAAACTATCACAAGAAGAGAAAACCAAACACCACATGTTCTCACTCATAGGTGGGAACTGAACAATGAGATCACTTGGACTCGGGAAGGGGAACATCACACACTGGGGCCTATCATGGGGAGGGGGGATGGGGGAGGGATTGCATTGGGGAGTGATACATGATATAAATGATGAATTGATGGGTGCTGACGAGTTGATGGGTGCAGCACACCAACATGGCACAAGTATACATATGTAACAAACCTGCACGTTATGCACATGTACCCTAGAACTTAAAGTATAATAAAATAAAAAATAAAAAAAAAAAGAACAAATGATTCTAATCTCTCACACACTTTTCCAGAGGCGAATGAAAAGGAGCATGCCAGACTTGGTTTTGTGCTGCCAGCTGCCTGATACAGAGACCCGGGAGAAAATGTACAAGAATAGTAAATTATAGGCCAATCTCACTCATGAACATTGATGCAAAAATTTTAGATATATTAATAGCAAACCTGATCTGTAATATAAAAATAATAATACTCTCGGAGTAGGCTAATTTACCATTAGAAAGGCAGCTACTATAAATTATTGCATTATTCTAAGAGAAAATTCATATAATCTTTATAATAAAACACTTGATAAAATTGAACATACAAGCAGGATTTAAAAAGGAAAAAAATCTTCTTCATGACTTAGGAAAGGAAATGTTTTAACCGGCTAAAGAGTGACACTTTGAAAGATCTCCATTTGAGGTGAGGATGCGGTACACAACTACTCAACCTTATCTTGCAGGTCTTCACGTCCACAATAAGACAAAGAGTAAAATATATATATATATATTGGAATTACAAACAACAATTGTCATTTTTACAAATGATGTGAATGTGTATACAGACAATACAAAACAATCTGCAGTAAAAAGCATAAGTAATAATAAGAAAGTTAATTTTTTCTAGATATTTATTCCTTATAACAAAATTAATTGCATATCCATTTACGAAGAACAAGAATTTAAATATATTTTTAAATACCATTTACAATAAGATTAAAAATAGCAAGTTTCTGGAAATAAATTTAAGAAATATTTGTGTGAACTTTACAGAGAAAATTTATGGAAGTAAGTCAAGAAAATTAAGAAATGCAGAAAATATAAGAGTCGTAAAAACAAAACAGGATAACACAACTCCTGGAATGATAAACAAGTTGAGCAAGGGCACAGAAGCAAGGTCAATGTATGATACTAAATAGCTTTACTATATAGTGGCAATCAAGAATTTGCGTTTCAAGTTAGGAAATCTGAAATATTAGTAATAGCTCCAAAACATCAAAATACTTTGGTATAAATCTGATAAAATATATTTAAGACTTACACAAAAACCTGAAAAAACACTAATGAAAGAAACCAAAGAAGATAAACATAATTAGAGGAAATTCATGTTTATGGATTAGAAGACTCAATATAGCTAAAATGCCTATTCTTTCCAATGTGATCTAAAGATTTAATGCAATCCCACTAAAAAATCTCAGTAAGCTTTTTTAATATACAAAGATATCCACAAACTGATAGGAAAATTTATATGTAAAGACAAAACTACTAAGGCTGGGAATGGTGGCTTACATCTGTAATCCCAGAATTGGGGAGGACTACGTGGGAGGATTGATTGAGCCCAGGAATTCGAGATCAGTCTGGACAATATAGTGAGGCTCCACCTCTACAAAAATTAAAAGATTAGTTGGGAGTGGTGGCACATCTGTAGTCCCAGCTACTTGACAGGCTGAGGGAGGGGGATGACTTGAACCCAGGAGGTTGAGGCTGCAGTGAACTACGGTCATGCCACTGCACTTCAGCCTGGGTGAGAGAATGATATCTTGTATCAAAAAAAGAGAAAGAAATCTTGCTTTACAACAAGACACCACACACTTTACAGCTTAAAATAGTGTCTACTTATTAGCTCAGTGTCTATAGGTCAGATCAGGAGCCCAGGCACAGCATGGATGGGTTCTCTGCTCAGGGTCACACAAGGCTAAAATCCAGGTGTCAATCAGGCTGTGTTCTCAGCTGGAGCTCAGGATTCTCTCATAAGTCCATGTGGTTGTGGTGGAATTTAGTTTCTTGCGGTTTAGGACTGGGTCCCTGGTTCTTTGCTAACTGCCAGCAGGTGGCCACTCTCAGCTCCTAGAGGCTGCCTACATTCCTTTCCATGTGGTCCCTCCCTCTTCAGAGTCAGGTATGGAGACTCTCTCTTGCATCAAATCCCTTTCACTTTTTAAATCTTTCTTTAACAGGAAGGATCATATCTCTTTTAAGGGCTCAACTAATTAGTTCTGACCCACTATTTTGAACTGAATTGTGTCCTTCCACCCCAAAATGTATATGTTGAAGTTCTCAGGCCCCAATATGACTATATTTATAGATAAGGCCTTTAAGAAGATAATAAAAGTTACATGAGATCATAAAGGTGGAGTCCTAATCCAAGAGGAATGGTGTCCTTATAAAAAGAGGAAGAGACACCACAGAAATCTGCACATGGAAGAAAAGGCGGTATGAAGGCTAAGAAGATTGCTGGTCAGGAAGAGAGGCCTCACCAGAAACTAACCCTGACAGCACCTTGATCTTACACTTCCTGCCTCCAGAGCTGTAAGAAAAAAAAAAAAAAAGAAAGAAAATTCTGTTGTTTAAGCTACCCAAATCTCGTGTTCTATTACGGCAGCCTGAGCAGACTAATATACCCACTAAGAATAATCTACCTTTCTTTAATTGTGCTATTTAATACAACCTAATCACAGGATATCCCATCATATTCACAGGTTTCTCTTACTCTCAAGGCCTGGAGATTGTACAGGGGTATGGATAAATAGGGGTCGTTTGATTTGTCTATTACAGTGTCCTCATTTGTAATAAAAAAGAAAATGAAAACAATTCAAATGTCCATCAACAGGAGAATGAATAAACAAACTTTGGTGCATCCATACAACAGGATAAAACTGAACAATAAAATGGAAGAACTACCGTCACACACAGCACTTAGAGAAGGGCCGAGTGAAAGAAGCCAGTCCCAAAAGGTTATATACTGTGTTATTCTCTCTATATAGCATGCGGCATTCAGAAAAAAGGCAAAGCTATAAGGTTAGATACCTGATCAGTGGTGGTCAGGGGTTGGATAGGAGTATTTGACTGCACATAAGAAATAAGAAGGAGTTCACTGTATTGATAGGACTGTTTTATATCCTGATTGTGATGTAGTTACACAAATTTATACATGTGTTAAAACTCATAGAACTGTACAAAAAGTCAATTTTACTCTACAAAATTTTAAAATAAAAATTTAAAAATAATTTGCCTCTAAGAATATCTGGTAAACTTCATGAAGCTCCAAAGTAAGACTATTGTTAACATTTTAATTTACTGAGAATAAAGAGCAAACTTTAAAACCACAGATCTGACATTGAAATTATTAAAATTAAAATTCAGAAAATATTTAGTGATAAAAAGAACTATGGGATTAATAATTTAAATGTCTTTTTTATTACAACAAATAAGTTTTCAAGCAAAATGCTCAGAAAATGGTTACCATTCCAATCCACATTAAAATGTGACCAAATTTACCATCCAAAAAAGGAGTCCTGACTTTTAATAAATTTTCATGAACTACACCTAGAAAATGTTGCAGTGTGTTCATCCAGCTACTCATTCATGCTGTTGCCACATTTCTGTTGGCGACACCATCACACCTCTACACAGAAACACATTTTATTTCAAAGCTAATATCACATTAGTAACTGCAAGTGATATATTGCTCTAAAATCAAGAAAGTCACCACAGTTGTCCAGCTGATGTATTAATGAGGAAATTAATTCTGCCAGCAACATGAAATACAATTAAAAAAATGAATTTTGAGCAACCTAAAAGTCAACTGATCTTCATTTCTCTTGAATTTACCCTTGCTGCACTAGGACCTCTGGCTGGGGACCAGCCTGTTGCTACTACTGTTATTGTGAGACTTCTCGCCTATGTCTTCGATGAGGGGCAGATGATTGGAGGAGTCTGCAAGGCTTTCCAAATACATTTTTCTTTCCTCCTGTACAGCTCCTGTGGAGCAAGAATCTGAAAAACTACTACTCTTACATGAATGAGCTAGGTATGGTAAATTCATGCCTTTGCAAATATAAGTGTAAAGCTAGCAACCAATTTGTCACTTAGAAGCAGCTATACCAAGATACTAAAAGCACCATCTTTAGTTTAAAGGGGTCCACTTTGTCCAACTTAAGAACCTCCACTAGGTCAGGGCGTGTTAGTACCTGGGAGAGCTGGATCACAGAGGAGAAATGTGAGAGAAGAGTCAAGAAATAGCAACAGGATCCCAAGGTACAGTGGATAAGGGTATGGATCATACTGTAAGCTTGCAATGGTTCTTTCTTTCTTGGTTCTGAAGTATCTCTGTTGTCTGTTTTCACTGATCAAATAATGACATCACTACAAAAATTCACTTTACCCATTGCTTTGTGATTATAGTAGAGCTGGTATATTGTAACATGGGCCTTCATTTATCTCTAAAGCAGAGAACACCCACATTTTTGCAGAGTAAATGAAGAGAATACATTGAACTCAGAAGAGATTATCTAATAAATGAGTGCACCACCTTCTGGAGCATTGTAGAAGTGTAGATTGAGTATAAATGACCTTCATTGGAGTGTGTAAATAATTCATTAGGCAGGAAATGAGAAACAGCCATTTTACTATTAGAAACATAGTGATATTCCTTTTTTCTTTATAAGGAAGGCCCTCATGACAGATGAGAATCATTCATCTCATCAAATGTCTTTTCTGCCTTTTGAAAAAGTGCTGTGCTAATGCATTTTCCCTTCTTCCTCTGTATGAATGTGAATTCTTATTACACACATTTTATTGTTGGTAGAGAGAAACTATAATCCTGGCTTTAGAATGAACATGACACTCTCCAGGGTTTTCCTATAAATAAAGTAGTGTATTGTCACTTCTCTGACCTTACATGCAACAATTTAGCCCCCTCCCCCAATATGTTAAGGTTTAACACCCAACACTTCTAGCATAGGGTTTTAATTCACTACAATGGAAAACGGTTTTGTCAGAGTATGTAAACTGGGAAATCTGCACTTGAGCAGCATCAATTTACTGAATTTTTTCCCAGTTTTTCCAACCAATCAATAGTAGTTTCCCTAAAATTGCCTGAGATGAATGAACGCATTATCGTGTATACACACATACACAAACACACACCTATGTATATGTTGTGCTAACATTTTTCAAATTTAAATAATGTCAAGAAGAGAAGATTCATTAACTTAATAATTTTTTTTAGCTTAAGGGAGAAAAAGGAAAAAGAGAGAGGAATTAGGACAAGTTAATTTGAAAAAATAAGCCTAGGAGAGGGCTGTCATGAGAAACTCTCCCCCTCTGGCTTGAAGAGTGTACCAACAGAGCTGCCAGTAAATCTTGCACAAGAGATTCTGGGAAGACGGGGCTAGAAAAGTTCTCAGATGGTAGCACCGTATCCACCGAGTCACCACCACATTCATCCAGCATGTTATGGCTCACAGGAACCTCCTAGCATTATGTTACAACGAAGTGTTTATCAGTATCTCTCCTTGGATTTTGTGATTACTACCACTTTTGTTTTGCTGTTTTACGTTTTCTACAATGTGCAAATGATTCAAATATTAAACACCTTTAAAACTATCATTCAGACTCTTTGAGTTGTTAATGTAGATCCAATTTACTGTCACTTTTTAGTGAGTTCCTCCTCAAAACTGTTAACACTTTAACAGAATAACATTTATTGATTTATCATAATTATATGAAGATATTATTAGGGAAATTAGATAAGGTAGAAAGGCAAAAGCAGATACTAATAATAATGACTAAATGCTGTATTTGTGCTTGACCAGTTTTAAGTATTAAATGCATTAACTAAGGTCAGGCACCATGGCTCACACCTGTAATCCCAGCACTCTGGGAGGCCGAGGCGGGTGGATCACCTGTGTTCAGGAGTTTGAGACTAGCCCGACCAACATGGAGAAACCCTGTCTCTACTAAAAATACAAAATTAGCCAGGTGCGGTGGTGCATGTCTGTAATTTCAGCTACTCTGGAGGCTGAGGCAGGAGAATCACTTGAACCCAGGAGGCGGAGGTTGCAGTGAGCCGAGATCGCGCCATTGCCCTCCAGCCTGGGCGATAAGAGTGAAACTCCATCTCAAAAAACAAATAAATAAATTAAATAAATGCATTAACTAATTTACCCTTCACTCAAACACATATGTAGGTATATCATTATGTCCGTTTTATAAGTGAGAAAACAGAGGCCTTGAACAACTAGGTGACATGGCTAAGGTAAAATAGATAGACATACAGCCAGGATTTGGGCCTAATGAGCAGGGCTCCAGAGCTTGTGCGTTTAACCACTTTAATTTGTCTTAAATATGCGTGAGTATATGTATGTGTGTGTGGATGTGTGTGTGTGTGTTGGGCACATGACTAGTGGGTGAGAGCAATATATAACTTAAAGTTTTAAACCAAAGCTGCTTTAAAATTCTATCAAAAGAATCAGTGTGGTATTCTTCCCTTGACACTAGATGGACATTTTGGCAGATTCTATTATTTTTCTGCATCTTCTCTCCAACGAAATCTCTCGATATGAAGCCCGTACACTTACCCACTGCTGCAATCAAAGTCTTCCCCTGTCTATATCTCTCTAATTCATCCTGGATTTTATCAAACATTCAATAGTTTTATCCATCTGAAAAGGTAAATTCGTATTTTCATTTTTTCATTTTTTCTTTATGTTTAAGTTTAAAGCATCTTGTCATATGCTTTTCTTTTTTTAATGTATAAGATAGCTTTCCATAGTAAGGACATTCATCTTCTTTCATATATGGTGCAAATATTTTCCTGGATTTTTAAATTTGTTTTGTGATTTATAATTGGATATTTTCTTCTATATATACTATTACTAACAATCATTTTTTAAGTAGCTTCTGCATCTGTCTTCAAATATTAAGAAGTTTTTGCCTTCAGTAAACATTTATTGAAGTAAGGTATGGACCCTTGTGGAACTTGCAATCCAGTGGAAGGACCAGAGATGAAGAATGATCACAGCATAGTGTGACAAGCACAGAGCAAAGTGCTATGGAATCAAAGAGCGAAATTGTTACATTCAAATTGTTACATTGTTTCTGGAGGGTTGATAGTTACAGAGAATATTTTCATAGGGTTTAAAATAGGGCTGAGAGTAGACTAAAAAGAGAAGAAATAGAAGGGAGTAGCAAGAAGTGAAGCTCAAGCAGCAGAAAGAAGTCAAATTGTCAGACACATCTTTTTCCTCTTGAAGATTTGGATCTTACATCATGGTGGTGAGAAAAAGGCCTACTCCCTGCATTCTTGTCTCTTATTTGCTCCAACTCCAACCTTGACTTTGCTCTTTCTTTATGTATTGAACCACCAATGATTCCTTAAGATGATATGTGTTCTCATCCTGAATTTTGCACACAATATCCTGATCTTTCTCCTGCACTTGAACTTCGGTGCACTTATTTTTCGCTGATCTGTATGGCCATCTTCACATCTTTATACTTTCCCCTCCTCAAGTGGAATAACTGTTCCTTTCATGAACTAGCATTCACCCTGGGCATAAACCTTCCTTATCATCCAATACCTGAACTGTAATCATTTTCACTCACATGTAGCAAAAAGATAAGCTATTTGACATGATGTACTTTTAACTCCACAGTACTAGCAATGCCTAACAAATAGTAGGCACTGGATGAATCTTTACTAAATAAACAAATGGGTGAATGAGTGAGTGAGTAGTTTAACTGGAATATTGCTCTGGCTAAACCATGAGCCATGGACTTTAAACGGCAAGTTGTCCAGATGGTTTTACTCTGCTGGAAATTTCTTGAACATTCTCTAAGAGAAACTTGTTTACTATAGAAAATAAGACTCTCTCTAAAAGATTACTATATGCACAGATAGTTAGATTAAATAAAATATAGTCTGTAGACACACAGACTCTAGAAGCAAGGATATAACATATGGGTTTTAGGAAGTCTACAAGGACTGGGTCATTAAGCAGTAGGCACTGGGGACACACGCACATCAAGGGAGTGGCATGATTAGAACGGTACCAGAGGCAGTTAATGGGATGAACACATTAGATGATAGCTCCAAAGAAGAAGTAATAAAGGCAGGAACTAGAGAACAGGAGATAAAGATGGATTTTAACAGTTAACAAATATCTATTGAACTCTGAAAGCACTCATGTGAATACTACGAAGGAATTCTCATAGTATTGCTTGGTAAATAATGCTTAGTCTCCAATATTTCTACATTTTGACCTTGTTCTCTGCTCTGTGAGGCTGATCTCAATGGGAAGTGTCTCTGGATTTCCCTTGCCCTTTAATGGCTTTGACTTACTGGGGGACGGGGTACCAGCAGGAGACCCAGAGGAGGAAGGTGAAGTATTTACTTCTTTCCCACCCTAGCTCCTTCTTCATCTCACTGGGGTTTTGGTGAAGTATTTACTTCTTTCCCACCCTAGCTCCTTCTTCATCTCACTGGGGTTTTATTTAGTCCTGCCAAGGCCATAGCTTATTTTCAGAAGCCTCTAGTCCATATACCCACGGATCATCAGACTCTGCTAACATCATGCTGCCTCAAGCATGGAGGATAAAGTCTATCAACTGAAACTAGTCCTTGGGGACCCTATGGTTCATAGATGATTCTAGAAACTTTTCTAAAACTGTGAAAACTGTCCCTTCATTAACTTATGTTCAATTTGACCTTTTGATGGAGGCTTTATCTCTCCCTCTGGAAGCCTATTACTCTTATAAATCCAAAGGTACTTTTAAGGAAATAGACAATACCAGCTATGGAAATGGAGCTGTCATTAGCAGAATTTAGATTTTTAATTATTTATTAATAATTGCCACAAAGATAACACACTAATGTTATTTGTTTGTGAACAAACTGAGCAGATTCTGAGTTCTCTATACATTCCTTGCCCTCTGTCTTCAATGGATCACCCTACAACCAAGCATCTTAAATTCTGAAGCTCTGGCCAGGCATGGCGGCTCATGCCTGTAATCCCAGCACTTTGGGAGGCTGAGGTAGGTGGATCTTGAGGTCAGGAGTTCAGGGATAGCCTGACCAAGATGGTGAAACTCCATCTCTACTAAAAATACAAAAATTAGCCAGGCACGGTGGCAGGCACCTGTAATCCCAGCTACCTGGGAGTCTGAGGCAGTAGAATTGCTTGATCCCAGGCGACAGAGGTTGCAGTGAGCTGAGATCGCACCACTGCACTCCAGCCTGGGCGATAGAGACTCCATCCCAAAAAAACAAAATAAAATAAAATAATAAAAAATTCCAAAGCTCTGAGATCATCTTTACATTTAATTTCTTTCAATCTCCATGAATAGTCAATTGACAAGACTAGTCATCTTTCTCTACAGCAATGCTAAATTTTATGCCAAACCCCTTATTCAAGTCTGAATTCACACCATAGCATGTCCTGAACTTGAAATTCTTTTTTACCTGTTGTTTTATGTATGTTGTATTGTTACTCACAGAAGTCCAGGAGCATCCTGGGGTTAGATACAAATTTGTGACTAACTTTCAAATTTTCATCTATATTTCAGTGTTAATAATGTATTTGACTTTATCTCTCCCTCTTTTTACCCTGTGTGATCATTAATACTGTTAACTTGATTAGATTGAAGGATGCAAAGTATTGTTCCTGGGTATGTCTGTGAGGGTATTGCCAAAGGAGATTAACATTTGAATCAGTGGACTGGGAGAAGCAGACCCATCCTCAGTCTGGGAATGCACAATCTAATCAGCTGCCAGCAAGGCTAGAATAAAGCAGGTAGAAGAATGTGGAAGAACTAGACAGGCTGAGTTTTCCAGCCTTCATCTTTCTCTCATACTAGATGCTTCCTGCCTTCGAACGTCAGACTCCAAGTTCTTCAGCTTTTGGACTCTTGGATTTACAGCAGTGGTTTGTCAGGGACTCTCAGGCCTTTAGCCACAGACTGAAGGCTGCACTGTCGGCTTCCCTAGTTTTGAGGTTTGGGGACTTAGACTGGCTTCCTTGCTCCTCAGCTTGTAGACGGCCTATTGTGGGACTTCACCTTGTGATTGTGTGAGTCAATACTCCCTAATAAACTTCCCTTCATATATACATCCATCCTATTAGTCCTGTCCCTCTAGAGAACCCTGACTAATACACCCTGAAAACTCTATTTTTGTTAATCTCTTAGAATGAGCTTCCCTTCTTAAATATAACGACCTCTAGATGAACCAACCCAAATGTATGGGTATGATTACTAATTTTTGTACAGAAACCATAATTATCCATTCCTTTTAAAAATATAATTTCGCATGGTGGCATGTGCCCATCCCACAAGGCTCTTTATCTTGCTCTAAGTATCTGAAACCCTGCTCACTCCCAGGTGGGAAGAGAGCAGAGCTGCTATTGCTGCTGAACTGAGGCATATCTTCGGAAACAATGAAAACCAAGACAAAATCAGCAAAATCTCTTGAATGTAACAAAAGCAGTGATAGGAGGAAAGTTTATAACATTAAATGCCCACATGATGAAGTCAGAATGATCTCAAATGAACATTTTAATATTGCACCCAGAAGAACTAGGAAAGTAAGAGCAAACCAACCCCAAAGCTAGCAGAAGAAAAGGAATAACTAAATTCAGAGACAAGCTAAACAAAATTGAGATGCAATAATTCACACAAAGAATCAAAAAAAGATAAGTTGGTTTTTTGAAAGAGTAAACAACACAATCACTAGCTAAATTAACAACAAAAATAGAGAGAAAATCCAAATAAGTACAAACAGAAATGACAAAGATAACATTACACCTGATGCCACAGAAATACAAAAGATCCTCAGAGACTGTTATGAACACCTCTATGCACACAGACAACAAAATCTACAGGAAAAGAATAAATTCCTCTAAACATACCACCTCCCCAGATCAAATCAGGAAGAATTGAAACCTCGAACAGACCACTAATGCATTACTAAATTGAAACAGTAATAAAAACCTACCGCCCAAAAAAAAAAAAAAAAAGCCCTCTACCAGATAGATTCATGACTGAATTCTATCAGACATGCAAAGAGGAGCTGTTACCAATCATACTGAAACTATTCCAAAAAATTGAAGAGGAGTGCTTCCTCTTTAATTCATTCTATGAAGCCATCATCATCCTGATACAAATATCTGGCAAAGGCACAACAAAACAAGAAAACTAACGGCCAATACATCGGATGAACATAGATGCAAATATCCTCAACAAAACACTAGTAAACTGAATACAGCAGGACATCAAAAAGTTAATTAACCATGATCAGGAAGGCTTAATTCCTGGGATCCAAGTTTGGTTCAACATATGAAAATCAATAAACATGATTCACCACATAAACAGAATGGGGAAAGGATACCCTATTTAATAAATGGTGCTGGGAAAACTGGCTAGCCATATGCAGGAAACTAAAACTGTGCCCCTTCCTTACACCTTATACAAAAATTAACTACAGACAGATTAAAGACTTAAACATAAAACCCCAAACCATAAAAACCCTAGAAAAAAATCTAGGCAATACCATTCAGGACATAGGCATGGGCAAAGATTTTATAATAAAATATCCAAAAGCAATTGCAACAAAAGCTAAAATTGTCAAATGGAATCGAATTAAACTAAAGAGTTTCTGCACAGCACAAGAAACTATCATCAGGGTGAACAGGCAATCTACAGAATGGGAGAAAATTTTTGCAATCTACCCATCTGACAAAGGTCTAATATCCAGAATTTACATGGAACTTAAATAAATTTACAAGAAAAAAATCGTCTCCATCAAAAAGCGGGCAAAGGACATGAGCAGACAGTTCTCAAGAGAAGACATTAATGTATTTAATGTGGCCAATGAGCATGAAAAAAAGCTCAACATGACTGATCATTAGACAAATGCAAATCAAAACCACAATGAGATACCATCTCACGCCAGTCAGAATGGTGACTATTAAACGGTCAAGAAACAACAGATGCTGGCAAGGCTGTGGAGAAATGGGATGCTTTTATGCTGTTGGTGGGAAGGTAAATTAGTTCAACTACTCTGGAAAACAGTGTGGCAATTCCTCAAGGATCTAGAACCAGAAATACCATTTGATCCAGCAAACCCATTACTGGGTATATACCCAAAGGAATATAAATTATTTTATTATAAAGATGCATGCACACATATGTTTATTGCAGTACTATTCACTATTCACAATAGCAAAGACATGGAACCAACCCAAATGACCATCAATGATAGACTGGATAAAGAAAATGTGGTACAAATATACCATGGAATACTATGTAGACATAAAAAGGAATTAGATCATGTGATTTGCAGGGACATGGATGAAGCTGGAAGCCATCATCCTCAGAAACTAATGCAGGAACAGAAAACCAAACACCATATATTCTCACTCATATGTGGGAGCTGAATAATGAAAACACATGGACACAGGGAGGGGAACAACACACACCAGAGCCTGTTAGGTGGGGCGAGGGCAGGGAGAGCATCAGAACAAATAGCTTATGCATGCAGGGCTTAATATCTAGGTGACAGGTTGATATGTGCAGCAAACACCATGGCTACAAACTATTCATTAAAGGAACATTCCTCAAGATAATAAGAGTCATCTACACACACCGAACATCAAGCTGAAAGGACAAAAGTTGAAACTATTCTCTGTTAGGGAACAAGAACAAGCAAAAGATGCGCACTCTCACCGCTCCTATTCAACATAGTACTGGATGTCCCAGCCAGAGCAATCAGGCAGGAGCATAAAATAAAAGACATACACATAGAAAAAGAAGTCAAATTATCTCTCTTCATTGATGATACGATTCTACACTTAGAAAACCCTAAAGACTCTGACAGGAAACTCCTAGAGCTAATAACTGATTTCTGGACATAAAATCAATGTATAAAAATCAGTAGCATTTCTATACATCAACAACATTCAAGTTTATAGCCAAATCAAGAAAGCAACTACATTTACAATAGCCACAAAAAAATTAAATGCCTAGAAATATATATAACCAAGGAGGTGAAAAACCTCTACAAGAAGAACTATACAAAACACTGCTGAATGAAATCATAGATGACACAAACAAACGGAAAAACATTCCATGCTCATGTATTAGAAAAACCCATGTCACGAAAACATCTGTATTGCAAAAAGCAACCTCAAGACTCAACACTATTCCCACCAAACTATCAACATCATTTTTCACAGAATTAGAAAAAAATGACTCTAAAATTCATATGGAACTGAAAAAGAGCCTGAATAGCCAAAGTAATCCTAACAAAAAAAAAAAGCTGGAGGTATCACATTATCTGACTTCAAACTATGCTATGAGGCTACAGTAACCAAAACAACATGGTACTGCTACAAAGAGAGACACACAGACAAAAGTAACAGAATTGAGAACCTAGAAATAAAGCCATACACTGACAATAAGCTGATCTGTGCCAAAGTTGAAAAAAAATATGCAATGGGTCAAGGACTCCTTATTCAATAAATGGTACTGGGATAACTAGGTAATCACAACAGAGGAATGAAACTGGACCCCTTCTTATCATCATACACGAAAATTAAGTCAAGATGGGTTAAATACTTAATGGGAAGATCTACAATGCTAAAAATCCAAGAAGAAAACCTAGGACTTACCCTCCGGACATTGACCTTTGCAAAGAATTTATGCAAAGTTTTCAAAAGTAGTTGTAACAAAAGCAAAAATTGACAAGTTGGACTCAGTGAAACTAAAGAGTTTCTGCAGAGCCAAAGAAACTATCAATCGATCAACCAGATTATCTACAGAATGGGAGAAAATGTTCACAAACTATGCATGTGACAAAGAACTAATATCCAGAATCTATGAAAAATGTAAACAAATCAACAAGTAAAAAGCAAATAACCCCATTAATATGTGGGCAAAGTACGTAAACAGACGCTTCTCAAAGGCAGATATGCAGGTGGCCAACAACTATATTAAAAATACTCAATATCACTAATCATCAGATAAATACAAATCAAAACCACCATGAGTTACCATCTCACTCCAGTCAGAATGGCTATTACTGAAAAGTCAGAAAATAACACTTTGGCGAGGCCATAGAGAAAAGAATGCTTACACATTGTTGCTGGAAATGAAAATTATTTCAGCCACTGTAGAAAGTAGTTTGGAGACTTCTTAAATAATTAAAAATAGAACTATTAGTTGACGCAGCAATCGCATTACTGTGGTATATCCAAAAGAAAATAAATTGTTCTACCAAAAAACACATGCACTCATATGTTCTATTAGTCCACTTTGTGTTGCTATAAAGGAATACCAGGGGATGAGTAACTTATAAAGAAAAGAGATTTATTTTACTCATGGTTCTGCATGCTGTATACACATGGCACCAGCATCTGCTTGGCTTCTAGTGAGGACTCAGAAATGTTTTACTCTTGGAGGAAAGGAAGAAGGAGCAGGCATGTCACATGGAAAGCAAGCAAGCAAGCAAGCAAGAGAGAGACGAAGGAGCGTACCAAGCTATTCATGAGGGAGCCACCCTCCTTACACAAACACCCCCACCAGACCCCACCTCCAACATTGGGGATTACATTTCAATATGAGATTTGAAGGGAACAAATATCCAAACCATATTATTTTGCCCCTCATCCCCCAAACCTAATTTACTTCTAACATTTCAATATATAATATACCTTTCTAATAGCACATAAACTCATTGCAGCATCAACCCAAAAACTCAAAATCCAAGGCCTCATCTGAAACTCAAGGCAAGTTCCTTACAGATATGAGCCTGTCAAATAAAAATAAATAAATAAAACAAGTAATTTACTCCCAAGATACAATGATGGCACAGGTGGCATTGGGTAAACATACTCATTCCAAAAGGGAAAAATCAGGCAAAAGAAACGGGCAACAAGCCTCACACAAATCTGAAACCTAGCAAGGCAGACATTAAATATTAAAGCTCCAAATAATGTCCCTTGACTCCATATCCTGCCTTCTGGACTGGTGTAAGGGGTGGGTTCTAAGGCCCTGGACAGCCTTACCTCCATGGATTTGCTGGACATAGCCCACATGGCTGCTCTCATGGGTTGGACTCTGGTGCCTACAGGTTTTGCATGCTGAGGTTGAATGCTGCTGCTGATTCTACCATTCTGGGATCTGGAGGTCAACAACCCTGTTTCCACAGTTCCACTAGATGGGGATTCTGTGTGGTGCCTTCAGCCCCATATTTTCCCTTGGCACTGCCCTGGGAGAGGTACTCTGTGGGGGCTGCATCCCTGTGGCAGGCTACTTTCTGTGCACTCAAGCTTTCTAAAACATCTTCTGAAATCTAGGTGGAATCTGCCAAGCCTCCCTGGCTCTTGTAGCATTTGTACCTGCAGGCTTAACACCACGTGGAAACTGCTAAGGCTCATAGTGGCTTGCACTCTTCAAAGCAGCATTCTGAGCTATGCCTGGGGCCCTTTGAGTTATGCCTAGAGCTAGAGAAGTGGGGATGCAGAGATCAGACTCCCGAGATGGTTCAACACAGTGGCACCCTGACCCTGGCCTTAAGATCATTCATTATTTTCTCCTAGGCCTCTGGTTCTGTGATAAGATGGACTTTCCCGAGGATTTCTGAAATGACTTCTAGGCCTTTTTCCCATTGTCTTAGATATTAGCACTTGGCTCTTTTTTAGTCACGGTAATCTATCAAGTAGTTGCTTCACAGGCTTCTTGGATTTCTCTCCTGAGAATACTTTTTCCTTGTCTGTGACATGGCCAGTAACTGCTAATTTTCCAAACTTTAATGCTCTGCTTCCCTTTTAAATTGAAGTTTCAACTTTAAATCACTTATTTGCTCCAAAATCAGATTGTTAGATGCAGGCGTGTCATTTTTTAATGCTTTGCAGCTTAGAAATTTCTTCCCCAGATACCCTAGGTCATTATTCTTAACTTCAACCTTCTATGAATTCTTAGGGCATGGACACAATACAGCCAAGTTATTTGCCCTGGGAAAAACACCGGTGACCTTTACTCCAATAGCTTCCTCATTTCCATCTGAGACCTCATCAACATTACCTTCACTGTCCATATTTCTATTAGCATTTTGGTCACAACCATTTACCAGTCTCTACGAAATTCCAAACTTTCCCTCATCTTCCTGTCTTCTTCCGAACCCTCCAAACTCTTCTAACCTCTGCCTATTTTCTAGCTCCAAAGTCACTTATACATCTTCTAGTTATCTTTTTAGCACCACCTCACTCCTTCATGCCAATTTTATGTATTAGTCCATATTGTGTTGCTATAAAGGAATACTCATGGCTGGGTAATTTATAAAGAAAATAGGTTTATTTGGCTCACAGTTCTTCCGGCTGTATAAGCATAGCACCAGCATCTGCTCAGCTTATGCTGAGGCCTCAGGAAGGTTTTACTCATGACAGAAAGGAAGGGGGAGCTGGTGTGTCATATTGCAAGAGAGTGAGCAAGAGAGAGAGGAGGGAGGGTACCAAGCCATTCATAAGGAATCTGCTCCCATTATTCAAACACCTTCCACCAGGCCCCACCACCAACACTGGAGATTACATTTCAACATGACATTTGGAGGGGGAATTTATCCAAACCATATCATATATTCATCATAGCACTATTCATAATAGCAATGCCATGAAATCAACCTAGGTGCCCATCAATGGTGGATTAGATAAAGAAAATGCAGTACATATACATCATGGGAATCCTATGCAGCCATACCAAAGAATGATGTCATGTCCTTTGCAACAATGTGAATGCAGCTGGAGGCCATTATCCTCAGCGAATCAACACAGAAACAGGAAACAAAATACTGCATGAAACATTTGGTACACATGGGCATAAAAGTGGGAACAATATAGGGAGAAGGGGTGCAAATATTTCTTTTTTTATTATTATACTTTAAGTTCTAGGGCACGTGTGCACAACATGCAGATTTGTTACATATGTATACATGGGACATGTTGGTGTGCTGCACCCATTAACTTGTCATTTACTTTAGTTATATCTCCTAATGCTATCCCTCCCATCTCCCCGCTCCCCACAATAGGCCCCAGTGTGTGATGTTCCCCTTCCTATGTCCAAGTGTTCTCATTGTTCAATTCCCACCTATGAGTGAGAATATGTGGTGTTTGGTTTTCTGTTCTTGCGATCATTTGCTGAGAATGATGGTTTCCAGCTGCATCCATGTCCCTACAAAGGACACGAACTCATCCTTCTTTATGGCTGCATAGTATTCCATGGTGTGTATGTGCCACATTTTCTTAATCCAGTCTGTCATTGATGGACATTTCGGTTGATTCCAAGTCTTTGCTATTGTGAATAGTACCACAGTAAACATACGTGTGCATGTGTCTTTATAGCAGCATGATTTATAATCCTTTGAGTACCTTTCAAAACTACCTATTAGGTACTATGCATACTACCCAATATATCCATATAACAAACCTGCACAGGTACCTCCTGAATCTAATATAAAAAAATGAATTTACAAAAAGGAAAAGATACTTTTGCACTTAGAATCACAGAGTCTAGAACATTTTGGATTAACTAATGGTAGTTTAGTACAACCATTAATATATTTTTAATTATTAAAAGACTATATTTTAGAGTAGTTTTAGGTTCACAGCAAAATTGAGAGGAAGACACAGATTTCCCATATACTCCCTGCCCTCACATATGCACAGACTCCCCAGTTATCATCATCCCTCATCAGAGTGCAGCACTTGTTACAATTCATAAAACTATGTTGACACATTATAAACATCCAAAGCCCATAGTTTTCTTAAGGCTTACTCTTGGTGTTGTACATTTTATGGGTTTGGACAAATGTATAAATACATGTATGTATTTATACATGTATCCACTATTATGGTATTATACAATGTATTTTCACTGCCCTAAAAATCCCCTATTCTTCACCTGTTAATCCCTTCCCCAACATTCATATCTTGGTAACCACTGATCTTTTTGCTCTCTACAGTTTTTTCTTTTCTAGAATGTCATATAGTTAGAATCAGTATGTATTCAGATTAGCTTCTTTCACTTAGTAATACACGTTTACATTTCCTCCATATCTTCTCATGGCTTGATAGTTTATTTCTTTTTAGCACTGAATATTATTTCATTGTCTGGATGTATCACTATTTATCCATTCACCCACTGAAGTACATCTTAGTTGTTTCCAAATCTGGGCAATTATAAATAAAACTGCCATAAACCTCCATATCCAGGTTTTCAGTAGACATAAGTTTTCAACTCCATGGGAAACTACCAAGGAGCATGATTATTGGATTGTATTATATGAGTATGTTTAGTTTACTTTTGTAAGAAACTGTCAAACTGTCTTCCAAAGTGGCTGCTTCATTTTGCATTCCCACCAGCAATAAATGAGAGTTCTCATTGCTCCCTATCCTCATCAACATTTGATGTTGTCAGTGTTCCAGATTTTAGCCATTGTAATAGGTTTGCAGTAGACCATTCACTTTTTACTGTTTTCTCATTTAACTTGCCTTAATTAGCCTCATTTTTTTCAACCAGTACAATTGTCTGTTTACACACAGCTTTCTGACTAGAGCTACCTGTGAAGGAGACTGCCTCTGAGGAGAGAAAACAAAGCAAGAAATAACCAGGACTTCCTGAATGCCAAAAGGGGTGTCACTATTAGTAATTCTAATTCTAGAAATGCTGTGCCAGAAGAAATGAGACAACACTGGGGAATCAGGAGAATAGAGATTATAAATCAAGGGATAAAAAATCAAGAATGCATTCTGGAACAGTTAAGCAGAGGTAGGAACAAAGAGAAAGGCAAGACAGGAAATGAAGCATAGTATGTGCAATGGACATTTTTTCAGTCCTGTCTATTGTGATTTATCTACTAAAGGTGGGGTTGTAGAGGAGGCTATTCTATCATCTGGCACCCTGTGAGGTGTTTCTAAGTCACTGCTTCTTTAGATCTGTCCATCAAAAAGTTATTGGAGAGGGGCTATAGGCTGTCACCCCACAGGTGTTGCAGAAGACCTTAGAAGTCCAGAAGAGCCTGAACCACACACTGTACCTCAGCGTTCCTTCCCCAATGACTGAAATTAGTAAGTTGTGAAGAGGAGTGGGGTTGAACAGTTATCTGTGAGAGATTAGAGTTATGGCACATCAGGGCTTAACAGAAGAAAGGAAAACTGGCAAACAAAATAAGAAATCAGAACAGAAGTCACCTCTTGTGTGTGAAACCCAAATCTAGGTAGTCTTCAACTTCGGACACAGATAGAATACCAGATGTAAAACTTGCAGACGTAAAATATTTGCCAGATCTTTGTATGAGGCCAGTATGTTACCAGTATTGGTCAATATCTTATTAAGATGAGAGAAGCTAGATCTTGTGACTGAGTCTACCATTTGAGCAATCTTAGCATCTGCAGCTGAGTAAAATTCTGGTAAGATCAGGATGGACACTTTCTATTAACTTAAGGAGCACAAAATAAATAGAATGATGATGACTCAATATTCATTGGTAAACCAAATAGACACTAGAATTTAATTACAATAGAGATTGTCATTAATTTTTGTTGACTTAAGAAAATGCACACTTACTGAAACTATTCATTTGTTCTATTTTGCGTTTGCATCTCATATTTTTTTCTTTTGGTATGTTAAACTTGGGAATCCCCACATGTTTTCCTTTGTATAGGATTTGAGTCACTCTGTCCAGATGGGAAATTGAATCATATGGTGTTTTCATTGCATGAAGTGAAAGTCTAGATAACATAAGAGTGACTGGCCAACTGCTCAGATAGCATCATCAAGTCTGTAGATTTGCTACAGTTTTTTCAAGAGCTGCTCTTCATCATAGAAATTTATTTTCTAGCAGAGTACTATTCCAATTTTCTTGGAAAAAGAAAAAAATTAAGGGAGTGGAACAAAAGAGGAATACTTAAAATTTCAGTACTTGCTTTTTACTGCAGGACTCTGACTAAACTTCTCTCTTTCTAGAGTTACAAAAATTAAAAGGGACTACCCTCTCTTTTCTTTTATTTCACTATCTGTGGTTTCAGTCACTTCCAGTCAATGCAGATCTGAGAATATTAAATGAAAAATGCTAGAAATAAACAATTCATAAGTTTTAAGTTGCCCATTGTTTAAGTAGCATGATGAAATCTCATGCTGTCCCTCTCCTTCTGGCCTGGGATGTGAATAATCCCTTTTTCCAGCATATCCACACTCTCTATGCTCCTCACCTGTTAGTCACTTGGGAATCATCTTCATTAACAGATCAACTGTCATAATGATACAGGAGCTAGAAAGAAATTATTTAGGCAGATAGTGAGAGAAAAAGAGTTCTCGGCAAAGCTTCCCTTCCAACAAAAATCAGCCAAAGAAATTATTTTTTTCTAACAAAGAGTAGCCTGAACAATCAAGCTGCGAACATAGATAAGAAAGCCGGAAGCTTGCATGGAGGAATGCCGGCAGCTGTGCCAATGGAAAAGGGCTACCTGGGGACCAGGCCTATCCAACATGGAGGCTCCATCTTCCCTTCTTTTTTGTTACCACATGTATAGTAAAGGAATGGGCAACATGGTGCCAGCCAGGCAAAATAACCCATCTGCATAATAAAAGATGAGGTTGGAGGCTGCCAGTTTTTTGTTCCCTATGCAAATGGCACACCTGGTCCAACCAATCTTTTGCGCCCTATGTATACCAGACACCACCTCCTCAAGCTAATCTATAACACCCCCTACCTTTCACCATGGAACTAGAAATCCATTCGGGACCCCTCTCTCTGCAACAGAGAAAGCTTTTCTCTTTTTTTGTCTATTAAACTTCCGCTGTCAAGCTCATTCTTTGTGTGTCCACGTCCTAGTTGTCCATGGCCGTGAGACAACCAGTCTTGGGTATCATCCCAGACAAGAAGGCCACTTCAATAATATTGCAGTGTTTGTGTTGAAGTCACCGTAATTTTACTTAATCAGGGCCCCAAAGTGCAATAATAGTGAAGATGACAATTTCCATATGCCAAAGAGAAGGGAAAGAAAGAGATCATATGCTGAGGTTACTCAACTCTATGTAAAAACCTATCTTCTAGCTGTAAAATTGCGAAAAAGGAAAAAGAAATTTGTATTAGTTTGCTGCCATGTCTCAAATTGCAAAAGTTATGGCCACGGTGCATGATAAATACTTAGTTAAGATGAAAAAGGCATTACATTTGTGGTTGGAAGATATAAACAGAAATGTGATCTTATATATGACAGTTGGGTTTGGTACTATACGTAGTTTCAAGCATCCACTGTGGGGATTCATAGGTAACACCCCAAATAAAGGGGGACTATTGTATTAATATAAGAAATAGTGGGACCTTAAAAGGACCAAACCTTCTAGAAAAATCTGAACACTATAACCCTGAGTGTATATGGCATATCTTCTTCTTGTCTGATATATATATTTTTCTAACTAAAAAGATTCTTTTTGCAAGACTGTCTCAGGATTGTATCAGGGGAGTTTTTCTCGGATGCTACAGTGTAGTAAAGAAAGATCATTTCCACTGTTTTCTTACCTGAGGAGTCCTCAGGGGGTGTAGAAGATAAATAGCTACAATTACAAGAAAAAAGGAGCCTATTAACTCCAGAAGGGATGTCACCAATGGGAATACTGTTGTTAAGTCACCTTTAGAGAAATGCATGCACAGTGACCAATAAGCACTTTGTGTCTTGAAAGAAACATGTCTCATTACTCTAATACTTATCTCAGTCTAGCTTTTCAGAGATAGCCTAAGCAGGAGCCCATATAAAAGATTAACCCAAGAATTTGTGAATAGTGACCATGCCTTTAGCTTTCCTGAACTCCTAATACATAAATTGACACAGAAGAGTAGTCCAAAGAACAGATGAACAATTTTCTCTCTTCCTAGCTCACTCCTGGCTCTATTTTTCTTTCCTAATAAACTGTTTTACATTTTATTATTTATTCATCTTACAGTTTTTCCTGCTGTGTGTGCTCTCAAATTTCCTAAGTATGAATTAACTTTCTTTTTTTTTTTTTTTTTGAGACGGAGTCTCACTCTGTCGCCCAGGCCCAGGCTGGAGTGCAGTGGCGCGATCTCCACTCACTGCAAGCTCCACCTCCCAGGTGCAAGCCATTCTCCTGCCTCAGCCTCCCGTGTAGCTGGGACTACAGGCGCCCGCTACCGCGACCTCAAATTTCCTAAGCATGAATGAACTTTCTTTACTTCACGTATACTTCATCTTTCCGTTTATGATTGACACACTTAGGTAACATCACACTGGGCATGACAAGGTCCCAAACATACTCCTTTCTGCATATGTTTCCTGGAGCTTACTTCTAACACCCCAAAATTAATGTAGCAGGAACCATCTTATCTAGATTTATGGTTCCTAAGGAAGATTTAATTCTTGTGGTGTAACCTAAGGTAATTGAATTAGCATCGTGTCACACACAAGGGTGAACAACACACACTGGAGTTTGTCGGGTGTGCAGGGGTAGGGAGAACATCAGGAAGAATAGTTAATGCATGCTGGGCCTAATATCTAGGTGGCAGGTTTATCTGTGCAGCAAACCACCAAGGCACACATTTAACTATGTAACAATCCTGCACATCCTGCACGTGTACCCTGGAACTCAAAAGTTGAAGAAAAAAAAACTTCTTGTGATGTCATTGAATAAAAAAGATAAATTAAGAATTATTTTCAGAAAATTATTTTCTGTGACATAAGTCTTCAACTGGGGCTGGACAAATATAAATGAGACCAACTTTGAGACCCAATGTTTTTTATTGGAACTAACTCCTAGAGAATAACATGTAATGAGAAACCAGCAATTTTAATGGCCAACAATCTATGTCAGTGCATCCTTAATAATTTTACTAATATTTAAGCCTAAAATATGTATCTGTTTGGGGGTGTGGTTATGTTGATACAATTACTTGCAGCAATCACAAATCACAATTATCTTTTGGCAATTTCCTTAATCGCACCAGGGATAAATTTCAAGAAATTTCCAAAAATGGTTGTATCTTGCTACGTGTTACAAATAAAATATAAAGCAAGTGTTGTAGCAACAGATGTTGAATAAGTAACTGTATGTTCTCTGAGTTATTATGAAAAGGGTACACTCCTAATGCAGCCTACCTCCTCCTTATGATTAAATTCAAATTCAGACTTCTTAGTCAATATCATGTAAATGTAGATATGCACTTCACTCTTCTATTCTTTTCATGATCTATTAAATCCCAAAGATCAGTAACAGTCTTACATCCAGTTCTTTTTTCCATACCTTGGGCTTTAGTATATATTGCACGTAATGTAAGTTAAAAAGTTACAACTGACTTCTTATAAGTGAATGAGTTTTCCCCATAAATTTTTCATTTATGGAAAGATTATTCCTGTCTCTGACTTTGAATAGTTTGAGTTTATACAGTGTTTTCTCCAATTTTCACCTGTTATACACATGTAAGATTTTAAGCAATTCATTTTGTGATGTAGTCAAATGAAGGTGAGTCATGTATGTCTTCAACTTTTCAACATGCTCTGTGGTCTCATTCATTGAATGTAGTTATTTCAAGACTGTAAACAAAATTAAAGTCATAATTATCCTACAAAAATACATGGATTTTCATATATTCAACAAGTATTTCTTGAATACCTACTGTGCACAGATTTCTGTATTTCTTGAATACCTACTGTGCACAGATTTCTGTGCTAAGCGATAATACACAATAACAAAACTATTATGTATGAAGATGAAAATAATGATTGACTTTTTATTTCCTACAACATAGTACCAAGAGAGATTTGCCACCTTTATTAGCAATAAAAGCACAGATAGTAAGGTAGTTGTGGACCCATCAATCATGTTGAAATTGCTATTGAGTCTTTGTCCTTTTGTACTTAGATTCATTGAATAGAAAGCATTTGTTCTGAGTAATAATAAGTTATGCTTTATTATCATCTGTCATTTTCTGCCTGAACTCTACACCTTGAAGTAAACATCAGAGGTAAGAAATAGTTGGGTGTGCTGATAATGTAGTGTGGTAGGGTGAACTGAAGTTTCTCTGCCTCTTAGACAGATTGGATTTAGCAATCAGAGTGAAGCAATGGGGCATGATGTCTTTCATTAATAGTTAATACAAGAAGCTTCTAACATCATCAGCTCAGGGAAAGGGGAAAAATCTCTTAATATAAGAAGATAATATTTAGTTAGAAATAAAGCCAAAGTCAAGGTAGATAAAGAAGAGAAATGTCTTTTGTGGTCAAGTTGGGAATATTTGAAAGAAAATTGCCTCCTACAAGATGTGATACGAATAATTTCAGACATTGCAGGGAAAAAGAAGCAGAGTGGAAAACTTAAACTATTCTCATTCCCGTCCTTGGAACGAAAGCAAACCCCTCACCACACCTTTCTGGGCAGAACCAGCAGTATAACTGGGCAGATCAAAAACAATTTACTTGCATCGTAACCAACGTTTCACATTTGCAAGTCTTAAGGTGTCAAGTTGCTTTCCTTATGCAAAGTTAATGGCCTGAAGCATCAGAACAAATGAAAGCAAAGAAAACCAGTTGTTGAATGAGATAAAAGTGGGAAAAGGTGACTGAATTAGCAATTTAGGAACAGCAAGAAGGAGCATGTACAGTCATCTCTTGGAATGCTTGGAGGACTGGTTCCATGTCCCCCGCAGACACCAAAATCCACCAATGCTCAAGTCGCTTGCATAAAATGGTGTAGAATAAGCTACAAACATTCTCCCATATACTTTAAATCATTTGTAGATTATAGGCATGCATCACTTTGTGACGACAGTACTTTCTGAGAATGCGTTGTTAGGCAATTTCATCCCTGTGTGAACTGAGCAGCATGTGACTGTATAAAACCACAGTGTATTCTAATACAATGGTAAGTATCTGCGTATCTAAACACCTGTAAACAGAAAAGGTACAGTAAACATACGGTATAAATAACAAAAAATTGTACTCTTGTATAGGCCACTTAAAATGAACGGAGCTTGTGGAACTGGAAGTTGCTCTGCATGAGTTAATGAGTGAGTGGTGAGTGAATGTGAAGGCCTAGGACATTACTGTACACTACTGTAGACTTTATCAGCACTGTCCACATCGACTACACTGAATTACCTTTACACGAAAATACTTTTTAAGGTATTCTTCTTTAATAATAAGTTAACCTCAGCTTACTGTAACTTTTTACTTCAAAAACTTCTATATTTTTTAACTTTTTGACTCTTGTAATAACACAGCTTAAAACACAAAAACATTTTACAGCTATATGAAAATATTTTCTTTCTCTTTAAAATTTTTTATTTTGATTATTATAGGAACATAATAGGTGTATACATTTATGGAGTATATGTGATGTTTTGAAACAGGCATACAATATGTTGTGATCAAATGAGGGTAACTGTGGTATCAATCACCTTAAGAATTTATCTTTTTTTTTTTTTGAGACAGAGTAGTCTGGAGTGCAGTGGCGTGATCTTGGCTTACTGCAAGCTCCGCCTCCTGGGTTCATGCCATTCTCCTGCCTTTGCCTCCTGAGTAGCTGGGATTACAGGTGCACGCCGCCACGCCCAGCTAATTTTTTGTATCTTTAGTAGAGACAGGGTTTCACTGTGTTAGCCAGGATGGTCTTGATCTCCTGACCTCGTGATCTACCCGCCTCAACCGCCCAAAGAAATTTATCATGTCTTGTGTTAGAAGCATTCAAATACCACTCTTTTAGTCACTTTTAAAAATACAACAAATTTTTGTTAACTGTTGTCACCCTATTGTGCTGCCAAATACCAGGTCTTCTTCATTCTATCTAACTGTAATTTTATACCCATTTATCATCCTCTCTTCATCACCCCATCCCCACTACCTTCCCAGCCTTTGATAACATCATCCTACTCTCTATCTCTATGAGTGCAATTTTTTTTTGTACAACCAAGATGGAGAACACTATAAAAATTTCTCAAAAAATTAAAAATAAAACTACTGCATGTTCTTTCTTTATATTCTTTTTCTATAAGTTTTTCTATTTTTAATTTTTTACATTTTTTAAAAACTGAGACATAAGCACACACATCCTAGGCTTTCACGGGGTCAGGATCATCAGGATCACTGTCTTCCACCCCGACATCTTGTCCCACTGGAAGGTCCTCAGGGGCAATAACATGCGTGGAGCTGTCATCCCCTGTGATAATAACACCTTCTTCTGGAATACCTCCTGAAGGGCCTGCCTGAGGCTGTTTTACAGTTAACTCTCTTTTTTATATAAGTAGAAATAATGATAAATTGTATAGTATAGTAAATATATAAACCAGTAACATAGTCATTTATTATCAAGTATTATGTGCTGTATATAATTGCATGTGTTGTATTTCTGTATGACTGATTTGTTTACACCAATGTCACCACAAACACTTGAATAATGCATTGTGCTATGATGTTATGAGGGCTACAACATCACTACGCAATAGAAAATTTTCAGCTCCATTATAATCTTCTAGGACTACTGTCCTACAGACTGTTGTTGACCAAAACATCATTATGTGGCATGTAACTCTACTTATGTTGTCTAATACAATATAAATGCTGTGTAAATAGCTGTTATACTGTATTGTTTAGGGAATAATGACAAGGAAATAAGTCCATACATGTTCAGTAAATACAATTTTTTTTTTTAGTATTTTAATCTGCGGTTTCTTGAATCCACAGATATGGAGACCACAGATATGGAGGGCCTACTGTATATGCTTAAGGAATGTCTAAGGAGTATTCCCGGAGGACCTTATCCCTCCTCTCCCATCCTTCATACAGGCAGTATGGCATGCCTCTGTGTGTAGTACTCCATAAGGTATGCTGTAAGACTGCTGCATTTCTTCACCACATGCATCTTGCCCCCATCTATTTGGTTTTAGAACAATAATCTTATTCAGTAGTGACCCACTTATGGCTTCATTTGGATGGGCCTGTATTTCAATTCTGGAAAAAGCGGGCCAGACAGTGTTGTAAATAAGTGGGAAGTTCCCTCTACCCTTCTAGGCCAGCTTTTACCCTGTGGTCTGCTCAACACCCAAAATATGGATTCCAGGGAGTAAGCCACCTGAAACTAAAAACTTGATGCTACTTCAAATTATTTTTTAAATAATTATTTACTTTAAATATTAATCCTCCTCAGTGTTCAATCTGACAATCAATTTCAGCTTTTATACCAATTCATATTCTAAAAAGATGATCAACATATTTTGAAAAATGTTATGTTCATTTTCAGTTTCCAGAAAACTATCAACAATTTAAGTATGAGAAAGGCAAAATACATTATCAACTCCTTCTCAAATTCTGGTGGTATACCTCGACAATACACACACAGTCACTACTAGAAGCTGGGCAAGCATATTGACCACAGGATTGTGAGTGGTGTGAGTGAGTCAAGGCATACACAAACATAACCATCATCAGTGACTAACGGAAAGAATAAAATGCCTTTTTTGAACTTGAACTATAGCACATATCTTTTATACCAGTAGCAATCAATCTTGGCTGTCCATTGGATTCACTTGGAAAGCAGGTAAAAATCCCAATGCTAAGGCCACAGGCCGCCATTAAATCAGAATCCCTGGTGATGGGGTCCGGTAAGACATAGTTTTATAAGCTCCCCAAGTAGTTCCAATATAAAGACAAGCTGGGTAATCAGTGCTTTAAATAATAGTTTACAACCAGAAAAACTTTGTCATGGACTGTATCTTTAAGGTTCTTTTATTGCAGTATTTTATATTACCACAATGGGCATATGTCTGACATTATGCAGACCCTTCAAGAACGCAAACTCACTTTGAAAAGATAGAAATCTGTGACAGGCATAATACTTTCATGTCAGATGTTTTAACGTGGCCTGTCATTCTAAGAGCATATGTTCTTTATCCACAAACTACTAAACTGTGGTTCTAGGGCTTCTAATATGGTACACTATTCCCATGATGCACATTAGCATATACATAAAAGTCCATAGAGGGAGGTACATTATTCCCATGATGCACATTAGCATATACATAAAAGTCCATAGAGGGAGGGGGCCATAGAGGAAGTCCATAGCAGGATGCCAGTGGAGTCAGGGGAAAAAAAAATCAATGCTGCCCACTTACTGCCAGCATTGGGAAGCATTTGATGCTTAATATTTGCTGGAGAACAGTGCTGAAATGCCATTTTCTAATGATATGCATTCCATGGAAAGGTGGTAGGGAGGCACAGTGTCTCACAAAAAGAACAAGATCATGTCCTTTTCAGGGACATGGATGGAGCTGGAGGCCATCATCTTTAGCAAACTGATGCCAGAACAGAAAACCAAACACCACATGTTGTCATTTATAAGTGGGAGCTAAATGATGAGAACACGTGGACATATAGAGGGCAACAACACACACTGGGGCCTATTGGAGGGTGGAGGGTGGAAGGAGGGAGAGAATCAGGAAAAATAACTAATGGGTACTAGACTTAAAACCTGATCATGTTTCTGTATGCCTTGGCTCGCACACACTCGCATCCATGTGGTATTAACCACATCTTGTTTAATACCTGTGTGGTGAAATAATCTATGCAACAGGCTCCCATGACACAAGTTTACCTATGTAACAAACCTGCACATGTACCCCTTAACTTAAGATAAAAGTTTAAAAAAGAGCTCTCACAAACTTACTGATGTGGTTTTCATGTCATTGTGGTATTTTGTGTTGTAACTGGTCTTACTTATTTTATACTCCCGTATTCTGATGAGGAGACATACACGTGCCATTTATTATTGGAATTAAAAAACAAGAGTTTATTTTTACTCTTCATGAACCTGAGTACTCCTTCTATAAAATCTCTCTTTGCCAAATCCATAGACATCTGAAGTCTTCATAACTAGACAAGGCACTGAATTACCCACAGTGCTCACTTGGCCAGTGTAATTTCCTGTTACTTTTTGCTCTTTCTCCCAATTTTTTCATTATATCTTATTTCCTACTTTGTTAAGTAAGGATCATGAAGTAGAGAAAGAGAGAGAAGATGAAATACTATGGTTCTTATTGGGAGCTCTAATGAAGAAGCATCGTATAAAACTTGGCTTAAAACGTAAAACAGTAAGAGAATTTTATCTGAGGCCGAAACCTCTAGAATTTATTTTAAAAATTATTATACTGGTTAGTTTCAAGGAGTACAGGTTTTGTATTAGACACACTTCTCATGGCGTGACTCAGAATCTTAATGGGTTACTGTATTAATTCAATTTCAGGACCCATCTTTTAATAAGAATGTACACAACTAGTCCATGCTAAAAATGAAAATGATAGTGATAATAATGTTGTATTTGTGGAAATGCTTATTCTTTAATTGTAGAAAGCTAAAAATGTTACAGTTGGATTAGAACTGCAAAGTGTAAACATTCTTAAATCAGTGCAGGAGAAATTTAGGCCAAAGCACATAAGGTGTTTCCCAAGCCCTTGTTCCCTGGACCCATAGTAGAAGTTCTTGGAAGCTATACAAGGTGAATTTATCTCATTACTTATTCAGACGTATTCACTGAATGCCTGGTATTTTCCAAAAACTGACCAGGGCATGAGGATACAATATGTGCTGTCAGGACATTTCCAAATAGACAAGGAGAAAAACATTTAAACGAATACACTCAACAGGAGCTGTAATAGTTGTGTGTATGTGGACACTATGAAACCACAGCTAGGGCCATGCTGACACTTTTCTGAGATACTCAGCAGCATTTTTTTTTTGGAAAAATTATATTAGACTTGATTTTTGAAATGTGAAGGTGTTCACAGGAAAGAAAGGGATAAAAGGAATTCCAGGCAGAGAGTAAAGCATATGCAACTACAAATGCAGGGAGCTTGCCAGGCACTTGACTCTGAGTTAAAGGTGAGGGATTGCAGTGATGTGGCCAAAGGGGCAGCCAGAGCCTAAAAAGTCAGGCTGAAGAGTCTGAATGAACTTCATTTGTTTGGGAAATTATGGCAGGTTAAAGGATGGTCAGTTATTTCACTTTGAAAGATAAGTCTGATGTCATTGGGAAGCTGGAGTGGGGGCAGGGGTGGGGATAGGCAGTTTAGGAGGCCAAGATAACAGTCCAAGTGAGGATGTGAACAAAGCAGTGGTTATCTGCCTAGTAAGGTCATGACCAACCTAACAAATTTAGTGGACCGAGTACCAGCCTTGGAGCTAGGTTTTTAGACCCTGATTCTGACTCTGCTACTGATTGATCAGTCTTGAGTAAGCAACTCTCCCTTCTCTAGGCCTCAGATCTGTCCTTTGTAGAACAAGGAGCGTCTTTCAGACCAGGTGATTTCCATGGTCCCCTCTATTTCTCAAACACCATAGATTTTATAACCAGACTGCAGAGGAACAACCCCTCAAGATTTCAGGGCACACGTCTACTCAGTGGTAAAAGTGGAAGGATTAAAGAACCTCAGAGAGTTGTAGAAGATTGTTTGTCCTTAAAATGCAGGAATCATGGCTTCTGATATATATAGGTTTATTTCTCCCCTGCCTTGCCTTATTTCATTGACCCCAGTGTCTATCTAGCACTGGGTCAATGCAACTCATTTCATTCCTTCTCTATTTCCTGACTACTCCATGCTCATTCATCTTTGTCCACTGGACTCCAGCAAACCCCAAAACACTCGTATTATAATGAACATTTGCCACATTTGACCTTCCAGCACCCAATTTCCTTCTTTAGTTTGAAGGAATCATCCCAAACAGGAATCTTTGTGAAAGACAGGGCCCAATCTTTCACTAAAAAGATGATACAAGGAGAATCTCCTCTCCTTGTCCCTGGCAACCAATTCACAACAGCCTAACACTTTGCTTGAGGAATCTGAATTTGAGAGAGTGTGACAAAGGTGAAGGAAAGGAAGAGTTACACGTGCAACTATGTAAGCATCTGGCACAAGGGGCTCGGTTTAGCAGAAGTGAAGAAAGCTTGTATCATTTTGTTTTTATACAAGCATCCTTGTGTTTTCATTTTCTTAGAGTGGTTCTCTAGGCATCCTTTCAGTTCGATGAGCTACATTTTCCTTCCTGCTTAAGTAAGCCACAGTTAGTTTTAGTTTGGAACAAAAAACCCTAACTGACATACATTATATACTGTTTTAGGACTTTATACCTTTTCAGGATCTTTGGGTCTTGAATAATTAAGCAATATAAGGGCAGAGGCCATATCTTATATTTAATGTGGATCTTATTATAATGCTCAGAAGTAGAATATATGGAAGTTGAGCAGTTAATACTTGTCAGTATATGGATTAATTAATTTATGTCAATTCATATGCATGAAATGTGAAGTTTCTGTATATCTGCAAGAACAATAATTGCAGATTAGATATATTTTCTTTCAAATATTGGTCTTATTTGATTTCAAGAATCATGGAAGAAAAATAAAACAAATTATTTCATTTAAAAAATTTGATGTATTGAATGATTAACGGTAGTTACAACATATCTTCCATTTTTTTAAAAAAACCCGGATTTTTAAACTGAATGTTGATTGCAAAGCCTTGTTTGGAAATAGGTATCTTATAAGCTGTTAAGAATTCAACTGTTGTACAGGATGGTTTTCAATATCCTGATGATCTCGAAATAGAAAACCATTGTCAGGGAGACAATGAAGTCTAAAAATAGTTTAAAATATCTAAGTGCACTCAGGGAAGCCTTTAAATGCTAGCCATGGTGACGTATTTCATCCTGCTATAAAATTCCCAGTTGGGAAATCTCTTCTGTAAAAGGTTATTTCCTTATTTTTGCTATGTTTGGGTTCTTCTGAATGCATCACAATAATTCTATCCCTGCCAATAAGTTGTACCTATTTGTCACCAAAATTGGATTTTTCTATGCTGGATAAATATCTATTGAAATACGTGAAAGAAATAGAGTAAAAATGTGTCTGTCTTGGCCCAAGTAGGACAATTGTGAAGGGTAGTGCCTGCTTTTGAACTCCCTGTGGGAATGGTTGGGATTTCCTCTGAGGCTGTGCTGAAGGTTGGCTTTTCCTTCTATCCAATCCTTCTTTCCTTTTCCTTCCCCTGGTGTTTATCCCCAGGGAACTCTTCACTAAATATCCAGCCTGCTAAACCCCATGTCAGATTCTCCAGCCTGCAGAACCAAGTCTAGTACACTTGCTTGAAATCATTGAGAATAAGTGACAGAGTTAGAATTTTAAATTCCTCGCTGTGGGCTACAATGTCCATTTGGAAAATCTTGATACCAAACTATGATGTATTTCAAAATAAGGCATCAACAAAAATTATTCAAGCTAATTCCATGGTTTGAGAACTGCCCAAAAGACTTGTTCCTAAGAAACAATCAAATAAATGTCTGCAGTTGATGCTTACCAATCAGCTATGGTGATGAAAAGACCACCACACAATCACACAGACTTTCTCAGAACAGGTGGTTTGAGTCATCCATGGGACAACATAATTGATAGTTTTCAATGGGCCAGCTCTTCATCTGAAACAATGAGTCCCTTTCTCAGCCTTACAGGACCCCTTATACATTGATGGCAGTCCTATTAGGACTCACCCTGGCTAGGCACAGTGGCTCACGCCTGTAATCCCACCCTTTGGGAGGCCAAGGCAGGCAGATCGCCTGAGGTCAGGAGTTCAAGACCAGCCTGGCCAACATAGTAA
>NW_012118688.1:896835-937340 GCF_000951035.1 Colobus angolensis palliatus
CAGCATAGCCCCCTCCTTTCTGGAACTCTCTCTCAGCATAGCCCCCTCCTCTCTGGAACTCTCTCTCAGCATAGCCCCCTCCTCTCTGGAACTCTGCTCCTCAAATGACAACCACCCTTGGTTACCTCTAACTCCAATCCTTGTTTTCTCAACTCAGTGGGGCCACATGGCTTTATCTGGGATCCCCTTCCTGCATTGAGGTGTGAAAAGTGCCTTCAAGCAGAAAACCGGCCATCACAGGGCCCATCTCACTTGGTTCCCATCTGTCAGGGATCACAGTTCTGTGCTGCCTATTAGCTGCTCTCTGAAAACAGTTGTTCCCTGTGTTTTGTCCAGTTTTCTAGATGTTTACAGGAGGAAGGCAAATTCAGAATAGTCAAAAGCAGAAGCCATGATTCCTGACACTGAAGTTTAAACTAAATGTTTTACACTAAGATACAACTCCTACACACACACACCCCCACCCCCCAAATACCTATCACATCACTCCATCTTTATTTTTTTCATGGCATTTATCACTTTTTGTAATTATGTTATTTGCTTGTTTATTCTACATCTTACAATGGAACATAAGCTCTGTGAGTGCAGGGACCTTTTCAATCTTGTTAGTCCTGTATCCTTAACACCTAAAACATATGCCAGCCAAGAAGAGGCACTCAAATTCAACCAACTAATTAAATCAATAAACAGGTTTCTAAGTATTTCACTTAATATATACTGTGAACTCTTCTCATTAGTAAATTCTAATCTACATGCAGGTAAATCTGACCCAGGAGAGTTCCTTGGAATTGTCCATTGTCTTAATTGGCACCTTCCAAGTAAAGGTTCTTAGTTGCAAACAAAGAAACTGGCTCTGACTTTATGTTTAAGCTGAAAGGAAGTTATTAAAGTGTATTAGGCAACTCACAGAAAACCCCATGGGGACCAGGCTGGAAAGCTACATAGTCAAGAACATCCAAAATTCAAACCCACAGATATGGTCCAGTGAAGACCAAACGAGACTCAGGCACTGCAACTTACACTAACACCAACACCAGGCATTAAGTGTTGCAACAGCAATCTCAGTCACTGCTGCCTATGGAAAAGATAAAGCTGCTATCACATCCCCATCCCTCCTCGAATAGAGAATACAGAGTCTACATACTGCCCGCTTCTGCAAATCACTGGCCTCTGAGGTAGTCAAGCACAGCCAGTCACGGAGGCCACAGGATTGCATCCTAACTGCAAAAGTGGTAAGGAAAGTGAACAATTAGCTTTCTTAATGGTGGAGATCTCTCTCCCTCCCACAAAGACTCCTAAGATAAAGAATTTCCCAAACACAGAAAGGTGTTAGATTACTTTGTTTATAATCCAAAAAAAACTAATGAACCAATAAGCACAAGGTATCAATCCCAGCATGCCAGAACTTTTATCTAGTTCTTCAGTTAATGGGTTACAGAAATTCTTTTTCTCTAAATGTTCAACCATAGGGCACTTAACTGTTCAGGCTTTTTATTATCTGGAGGTGGCATATAATATCTACTATGGTTTACTTCCTTGCAACTTATATAACAGGGATAATACCAATCACTTTCCAGGTATATTAAAGTAACTAATAAGTTATTCATTCAGTAGGCCAGTGGCTGGTCTGCGGCAGGTAACTGATTAATAGTAGCTATTGTTACCATCACTAAATAGTAGCTTACTTTATAAGAGGAGAAACTCAGATTTACAAGAATACCTTTTTTAAAAAACAATCTGCCAAAAGGTTGAATCCAAGTTTTTCTTTTACCCTGGTAAAATAAGTGTGATCCCACATTCCCTATGTTACCAGAAATAAAGCAACAAGTAGTTTAGTCTAAAATGGTGCCCCCAAAACTAAGTTCAAGAAGTCATAAATAAATAAGTAAATCAATAAAACTGCTCACCCAATCCACAAGCCAGGTTTTCCTTTACACTCAACTCCAGGGAGTTCTGACTAACTGAAAGCTTCAACTGCTAGGAGCAGTAGCTTACACTTCATGAGGCTGAGGCAGGAGGAACACTTGAGCCCAGGAGTTTGGACCAGCCTGGCCAACAAAGTGAGATCCCCATCGCTATTAAAAAAAAAAAAAAAAGTTATTATTAGTGGCGGGTGCCTATAATCCCAGCTACTCATGAGGCTGAGGTAGGAGAAACACTTGGACCTGAGAGGCAGAGGTTGCAGTGAGCCAAGATTGCGCCATCGCACTCCAACCTGGGCAACAAGAGCAACACTTCGTCTCAAAACAAAAACAAAAAAAAAACTCACCCTTTTTCCTCTACTCCACCCTTTTGGCACTCCCTAACCCTAAAGGGTGTTTCATTTTCCTTCTTATCATTTACCAGCATCTATTGTGACTTTGTCAATTCATTTTGTTGATTTTCTCTCTTCTTCCTCACTAGACTGACAGCTCTATAAGGACATGGATTTTTGTCTGTTTTATTCCTTGCTGTGTCCCTAGCACCTAAATCAATGCCTGATACATAGTAGACTCTAACTAGCATTTGTTGAATAAGTGAATTAATTAATGGCTATTTCTTCTTTGCAAAGGGTTACCTGGGAAGAGTTGTTTTCCCCTATAAATCTCAAAGCACTTAGTGTAGAACTTGATTATAAGATCCACTTCATTAAAACATAGCAGCAAGTTTACTTAAATGTTTCTCCACTAGCTCATTTCCAGTCTTTTCAGTAGAACTCAAGACCACTGATAAAACACATCAGGTATCCTATCAGTTTCATCTTTTTCTTTTTTCTTAAAGGAAGATAAAAGTTTGTTAAATAAAAAAAGATTACATAATTGTTTTGAAATAGTTATCTTTGGCTACAAAGATCAATAACAAGAATAATGTGAGTCTGAGGTTGGACAGCCAATTGTTGGCAGACATCCTGCAGAAATTTTTTATGTCTAAGGTTGCAGTGGTCTTTGTGAAAAGTTGTGTTTTTTTGTGGTCTTTTGTGATCGTTTTTGTTATCAGACATACACGCATGAAAACTCTATCCTTATGGTATTCCCTGACTACTTGTCAGAGTTTTCTTTCTTTTTTCCTTTCAACTTTTATTTCAGGTTCAAGGGGTACACGTGCAGATTTTTTAAATCCGTAAATTGGATGCTGAAGCGGTTTGCTGTACAGATTGTTTCGTCACCAAGGTAATTAGTATAGTGCCTGAGAGGTAGTTTTTCAAATTTAACCCACCTCCCCAACTCCATCCTTTAGTAGGCCTTGGTATCCCTTGTTCCCTTCTTTGTGTCCATGTGCACTCAATGTTTAGCTCCCACTTATAAGTGAGAACATGCAGTATTTGGTTTTCTGTTTCTGTGCTAATTCGCTCAGGATAATGGCCTCCAGCTGCATCCATGTTGCTGCAAAAGACATAATTTTGTTCTTTTTTAATGGTTGTGTAGCATTCCATTCACCTTTTCCTTAAATCTTTCTCTCCTTAAATATTCCATTAATCTTCTCCAATCAGGACTAACTATTGTCTCTGTTTACTCACAGCTGCCTTTTGGGATTTCCCTTCAGCATCAGCCTCAGAATTTCATTAACAACTCACCTGTGTTGTATTCCTATTTTCCACATTCATGTTTTCCTCTTTCATCGATTTACTGTCTATCTTTCGGTGGAACACTTTCTCCCAAAATTTCTTATCCATTAGAGAGTGACCATTCACATTCTAAAATGCCTTTATTCTGTCTTTGTGTTTGCAACTATAGTCCCTCTGAAACAATCCTTTTGAATAAAATATTTTAATGAGTTTGAATTTGTTTTTTATTTTAAATATTTAAGGTTAAATTGCTCCTTTTAAAAACACAGGACCAATTATCTTATTTTAAATTCACCTGGCGAGAACAGATTTCAAATTTTGTCTCCTACTACTGAGGCTTTCCAGAGTTTTGTTGGTTGAATCATTTTGTTTCATGTTAGCTTCCCTCTTGCAGGTTTAGCTTTCAGTTTTCCTTTGTACATTTAGTCAGTTACTTCCATGGATAGAATTACTATGTGGATGAATTTGATTCAAAACTGAGCAGGGTGAGGAAATAGGACCAGTATGGAGCTTCCATTCTATCTCACTTTGTTTGCAGAAGAGCTTTCAGTGAAAGCAGAGATGACTTCTGTCACAGAAATAACATTGGCGCTGTAAAATGTAGTAGTACCCGTAAAATTAAGTTTGTAGTGTTTACTGCTGGTGGCAGGTGCTCTTGGAGCTACATTGGAACTTTCTCAATTAAGATCATTGTGTTTCCTAGTTTAATGTTCTCTAGCCTCTAGACATTTTCTCTAGGCTTCACAAGGCTCTCTAAGCTATGTAATATCCTTTAATGAGCCATTTTCACTTAAGCTGGCAAGAGCGAATTCATTTTGTAGAGGGTGGTTATTTCTGTCACATCTTCATTATCATGACCCGTTTTGACTAAACATAAGATAAACACTTTTATAAAGAATACTGATAAATTATGGCAAAACAAATTACTGTTGGAAATAGGCTTTCTTTGCTTGAACAAGTCAACACAGGTTGAGTGTGCAGCTTTAATACAGCAAAAAAATTTGTTTTCTCTTTGTCAAAAGGAAGAGCACAGAAGAGTGGCATGGTTTTGTTTGGTATGAGCAGCAATACTGCATCAACTCACTTCCAGTTTATGTTAACTCTCTTATTCTCTAAGCTAATCAACAGCAACTTTAATTTTCTCAAAAAAATATAGAATGTTACATTAACTCACTATATTAATAATACATGCTGATGAGTTCTGATGAGAAGAATACAGTGGGTACTATAGATGCTTTGGAAAGTCACATAACTTTGGTTCAGCTGGAGATCCAAAGGGAAAATGAGGAGCAAGAATTCTGAAAAGATGAACCCAGACCAAAAAACCCATTAAAAAAGAATACTGGACAGAATTATCAAAATACACCTTTTTACAACCTTGGCATTAAACAATGTCTCACAATAATTAGAGGAACACTGATTTAGGTGAAACAGCTGGAACTTGGAAAGAACAGTGGGCTTTGTGGTAATTGAACTTTCCCCATCCCCAGTCTTCTTTCCACATATCCGAGGCAGCATTAACAATCAGCAGACTCACAAGCTTGGTAGCTGGGAAATACAGCAGCTTGGCAGCCACTTGAAGGAATCAAAAAGGTTTGGCGGCCGGACATGGTGGCTCGTGCCTGTAATCCCAGCACTTTGGGAGGCCGAGGCGGGCGAATCATCTGAGGTCAGGAGTTCGAGATCAGCCTAACCAACATGGAGAAATCCCATCTCTACTGAAAACACAAAATTGGTGGGGTGTGGTGGCGCATGCCTCTAATCCCAGCTACTTGGGAGGCTGAGGCAGGAGAATCACTTGAACCTAGGAAGCAGAGGTTGTGGTGAGCTGAGATCAAGCCATTGCACTCCAGCCTGGGCAACAAGAGCGAAATTCTGTCACCAAGAAAAATTTAAAAAAAATAAAAAGGTTTGGAACTCTTCAGAAAGCCTATTCCTCAAAGAATTGTAATTATTTTATCCATCTGGCAGCTTCCTGGGAAAGCTTCATTTACAGAGTTTCTTGCAATTTGACCCATTTGATCTATCTCAGGATTCACTTAGTGGAAAAAGCATATATCAAAAACAATCAATAGCCATTGGTTAACACTGTTGCTGCCTAAGATGTTGATACCAGCTGGGGTAAAAAAGAGGCTTAACAAAATCTTAAAAGGAAGATCTGAGGAATTAAAGTTTATAGGAAGCTTTGAAAAGTTCTATTTTTGAAGATCTAGGAACCACATGAAGGGTTGTAAATTGTCAGTGTTGAATCTTTGCACTGATACACACAGAGCCCCTTTAAAAGGATGGAAAATTTAGTGTTTCAGATATTCAAGGAAATCTCTAAGCAATCATTAGCAGGTATTTCAGTAGCTCTATATTACATGGAATACAGATATTACAAAGTAAGTGCAGGAAAGGTACTGAACAGACACAGAAAATAAAATAAAAAACAAAATGAAACAAAACAAAACAAAAAAAACACAGCAATTATAACCCCAAGTGAGGTCGAGTTATTTCATTATATTTAAAATGTGCAATTCTCAAATAAAGAATTGTAAAAAATGATCTCTATTTCCAAGAACACTGGGGGGAAATGACAAGCAGAAAGAGCCTGAAACCTATAGGAAAGAGTTCAAGAAAAAGCTAAGATTGCTCTAAGTGCTCTTAAGAGGATATTGGATTTCAAGTACATCTAGCTAGGGATTTCTAATAGTAAAAGCTTAAGAGAAAAGAAAATGAAAGTCTTGGAGAGAGAAAGAGAATGGTGGAAAGACTATTTCACTCTTTTAAGAATGGCAAGGAAAATAGTTTCTTCTGACGGGATAAAGCCCAGCTATAGATAATTGTATTTATTTCTGAAGACAGTCTTTTTGACACATTACTTTTCTTCATTCTCATTCCATGTGAGAGAGAGAAAACTAGAATTCTCTTTTTTTCCAACTTTTAAGTTCAAGGATACATGTATAGGATGCACAGGTTTGTTTACATAGGTAAACGTGTGCCATGTTGCTTTGCTGCACAGTTCGTCTCATCACCTAGGTATTAAGCCCAGCATCCATTAGATATTCTTCCTGATGATCTCCCTCCTCCCATTCCCCACCCTACAGCAGGCCCCAGTGTGTGTTGTTGTCCCCTGTGTGTCTGTGTGTTCTCATCATTCAGCTCCCACTTATAAGTGAGAACATGTAGTATTTGGTTTTCTCTTTCAGCGTTAGCTTGTTGAGGATACTGACTTCCAGCTCCATCCATATCCCTGCAAAGAACAAGATCTCATTTCTTTTTATGGCTGCATAGTATTCCATGGAGCATACGTACTACATTTTCTTTATCTAGTCTACCACTGATGAGCATTTAGGTTGATTCCATGTCTTTGCTATTGTGAATAGTGCTGCAATGAACATATGTGTGCATGTATCCTTATTATACATTGATTTATATTCCTTTGGGTATATACCCAGTAATGGGATTGTTGGGTCAAATGATATTTCTTCTTCTAGGTCTTTGAGGAATTGACACACTGTCTTCCACAATGGTTGAACTAATTTACACTACCACCAATGGTGTAAAAGCATTCGTTTTTCTTCACAACCTCGCCAGTGTCTGTTAATTTTTTACTTTTCAATAATTGTTATTCTGACTGGTGTGAGATGGTATCCCATTGTGGTTTTGATTTGAATTTCTCTAATGGTCAGTGATGTTGAGCTTTTCCTTCACATGTTTGTTGGCCAGATGTATGTCTTTCCTTGAAAAGTGTCTGTTCATGTCTTTTCCCCACTTTTTAATGGGGTTGTTTGTTGTTTTCTTGTAAATTTGTTTAAGTTCCTTGTAGACTCTGGATGTCAGACCTTTGTTAGATGGGTAGATTGTAAAAATGTTCTCCCATTCTGTAGGTTGTCTGTTTACTGATGATAGTTTCTTTTGCTGTGCAGAAGCTCTTTAAGTAGATTTCATTTGTCAACTTTTGCTTTTGTTGCAATTGCTTTTGGTGACTTTGTCATGAAATCTTTGCCTGTGCCTATGTGCTAAATGGTATTGCCTAGATTTCCTTCTAGGGTTTTTATAGTTTTGGGTTTTACATTTAAATTTTTAATCTATCTTTAGTCGACTTTTGTATAGGTGTAAGGAAGGGGCCCAGTTTCAATTTTCTGCATATGGCTAGCCAGTTCACCCAGCAACATTTATTAAATAGGGAATCCTTTCTCCATTGCGTGTTTTTGTCAGGTTTGTCAAAGATCAGGTAGTTGTGGATGTGCAGCCTCATTTCTGAGTTCTCTATTCTGTTCTATTGGTCTATGTGTCTGATTTTTGTACCACTAGTATGCTGTTTTGACTCAAATAGCCTTGCAGTATAGTTTGCAATTAGGTAGTGTGATGTCTCCAGCTTTTTTCTTTTTGCTTAGGATTGGCTTGACTATTTGGGTACATTTTTGGTTCCATATGAATTTTAACATAGTTTTTCCTAATTCAGTGAAGAATGTCAATGGCAATTTAATGGGAATAGCATTGAATCTGTAAATTGCTTGCGGGAGTATAGTCATTTTGACGATATGATTCTTCTTATACATGTGCATGGAATGTTTCTCCATTTGTTTGTGTCATCTCGGATTTCTTTGAGCACAGTTGTTTGTAGTTCTTCCCTTGTTAGCTGTGTTGCTAGGTATTTTATTCTTTTTGCAGCAATTGTGAATGGGAGCTCATTCATGATTGGCTCTCTACTTGCCTTTTGTCAGTGTATAGGAAAACTAGTGATTTTCACACATCAAATTTGTATCCTGAGATGCTGCTGAAGTTGCTTATTAGCTCAAGAAACTTTTGGGCTGAGACAATGGGGTTTCTAGGTATAGCCTCATGTTATCTGCAAACAAAGATAGTTTGACTTCCTCTTTTCCTGTTGAATACCCTATATTTCTTTCTCTTGCCTTATTGCCCTGGACAGAACTTCCAATAATATGTTGAATAGAAGTGGTGAGAGAGGGCATCCTTGTTTTGAGCCAATTTTCAAGGGGAATGCTTCCAGCTTTTGCCCATTCAGTATAATATTGGCTCTGGGTTTTTCATAATACGGTTTTTATTATTTTGAGATATGTTCCTTCAATACCTAGATTATTGATAGTTTTAAACATGAAGGGATGTTGAATTTCATTGATGGCCTTTACTGCATCTATTGGGAAAATCATATGGGTTTTGTCTTTAGCTCTGCTTATGTCATAAATCACATTTATTGATTTGCCTATGTTGAACCAACTTTGTATTTTGGGGATGAAGTGTGCTTGATCATTGTGGATAAGCTTTTAGAGTCCTGCTGGATTCAGTTTGCCAGTATTTTGTTCAGAATTTTTACACTGATGTTCATCAAGGATATTGGCCTGAAGTGTTTCATTTTGTTTTGTTTTTTGTTTGTTTGTTTTTTGTTGTATCTCTGCCAGGTTTTGGTATCAGGATGATGCCAGCCTTACAGAATGAGTTAGGGAAGAGGCTCTCCATTTGATTTGTTTTGAATAGTTTCAGTAGAAATGGTACCCGCTCTTCTTTGTACCCCTGGTAGAATTCAGGTGTGAATCTGTCTGGTCCTGGGCTTTTTTTTTTTTTTTTTGGTTGGTATGCTATTTATTACTGCCTCAATTTTAGAGGATTCAATTTTTTCTTTGCTCAGTCTTGGGAAGGTGTATGTGTCCAGGAATTTATCCATTTCTTCTAGATTTTCTAGTTTATATGCATAGAGGTGTTTATAGTATTCTCTGATAGCTATTTCTATTTCTGTGGGGTCATTGGTGATATCCTCCTCATCGTTTCTGACCATGTTTATTTGAATCTTCTCTCTTTTCTTTTTGTTAGTCTATCTAGCAGTCTATCTATTTTATTAATTTTTTCAAAACAATAGCTCCTGGATTTGTTGATTTTTTGAAGGGTCTTTAATGTCTCTATCTCCTTCAGATCAGCTTTGGTCTTGGTTGTTTCTTGTCCTCTGCTAGTTTTGGGGTTTGTTTGCACTTGGTTCTCTTGTTGTTTTAGTTGTCATATTAGGTTGTCAACTGGAGATTTTTCTAACTTTTTGATGTGGGCATTTAGTGCTATAAATTCCCTTTTTTACACTGCTTTAGCTGCATCCCAAAGATTCTCATATGTTGTTTTTATTAGTTTCAAAGAACTTCTTAATTTTTGCCTTAATTTCATTATTTACCCAAGAGTCATTCAGGAGCAGGTTGTTCAATTTCCATGTAGTTGTGTGGTTTTCAGTGAATTTCTTAATCTTCAGTTCTAATTTGATTGTGCTGTCACCTGAGAGACTGTTTGTTATTATTTCAGTTCCTTTGCATTTTGCTGAGGAGTGTTTTACTTCTGATTATGTAATCAATTTTAGAGTAAGTGCCATAAGGCAATGAGAAGATTGTATATTATGTTGTTTTTGGGTGGAGAGTTCTGTTGACATCTATCATTTCCACCTGATCCAGAGTTGAGTGCAGGTCCTGATGTCTTTTTTTAATATTCTGTCTTGATGACCTGTCCAATAGTGTCAGTAGATTGTTAAAGTTTCCCACTATTATTGTATGGGAGTATAAGTCCTTTTGAAGGTCTCTAAGAACTTGCTTTATGAATCCGGGTGCTCCTGTATTGAGTGCATATGTATTTCGGATGATTAACTCTTCTTGTTGAATAGAACCATTTACCATTATGTAATGCCCTTCATTGTCTTTTTTGATTTTTATTGGTTTAAACTCTGTTTTATCAGAAACTAGGATTGCAACCCTGCTTCTTTCTTTTTTCCATTTGCTTGGTAAATTTTCCTCCATCCCTTTATTTTGAGCCTGTGTATGCCTCTGCCTGTACGATGAGTCTCCTAATGACAGTATACCCATGGGTCTTGGTTCTTAATCCAACTTGCCATTCTGTGACTTTTAATTAGGACATTTGGCCCATTTACATTTAAGGTTAGTATGGCTATGTGTGAATTTGATTCTGTCATCATGTTGATAGCTGGTCATTTTGCAGAGTTGTTTATGTGGTTGCTTCACAGTGTCACTGGTCTGTGTACTTCAGTGTGTATTTTTAGTGGCTGATAATGGTTATTCCTTTCCATAATTAGTGCTTTCTTCGAGAGCTCTTGCAAGGTGAGACTGATGGTGACAAATTCCCTCAACACTTGCTTGTCTGAAAAGGATTTTATTTCTCCTTCACTTTTGAAGCTTAGTTTGACCAGATATAAAATTGTGGGTTGGAAATACTTATTTTTTTTTCTTTTTAAGAATGTTGAATATTGGCCCCCAATCTCTTCAGGTAACGTGGCCTGTCTTGCTGGTTGGGGAAGTTCTCCTGAATGATATCCTGAAGTATGTTTTCCAACTTGGTTCCATTCTCCCCATCTCTTTCAGGTACCCCAATCAGTCATAGGTTCATTCTTTTTACATAATTCCATATTTTTTGGAGGTTTCATCCATTCTTTTTAGTTTTTTTTCTCTATTATTATTCTATCTGTCTTGTTTCAGAAAGATAGTCTTCAAGCTCTGAGATTCTTTCCTCTGCTTGGTTTATTCTGCTATTAATACTTGTGATTGCATTGTGAAGTTCGTTTTGTGTGTTATTTCAGCTCTAACAAGTTGGTTATGTTCTTCTCTAAACTGGTGATTTTGGCTGTCATCTCTCGTATTGGAAAACTAGAATTCTTAAGGTAGAAAATAGTAAGGTAGCAGTAGAGAGCATCCTAGCAGCAAAATCAATTAAAAGATTGTACAATGGGGTGAGTGGACTTTAAGACCCATGTTTTGTATGAGGAAAGGTAGTGTGGAGAAATATTGCCTAAGAACAGAACTTGAACCCAATTATATGGGGGAAAATAAAAATGCAAAGAAAATGTCTATAACAACTCAGGGACTTGGATTGGTGACTGAATTGCGTGTTGTTTCACCATAATGAAGTTTAGAGGAGAATGGACATGATCATGGGGAGAAATGGCCTTTCATTTGAGACATTCAGGTTTTTAGATGCCTGACTTTACAAGTGTAGAAATTTAGAGTCTGACACAAAGTGTTCTGCAATAACATAGTTCCTCATTAAGTTTGTGACAGAACTTGGAAAACCAGCATAATATTTTAGCCAGGTCTCACATCACCAGGCCAGTGTGTACAGTATAGAAGGCAGACATGAAACTTTTCTTAATTTAGTAATGTTAAAACTATGGTGATAAAATGATTCTCTGAGAATTCAACCATGAAGTTAATGAACACAAATGAATTGAAGTTATAAAAAATAAGAGAAATTTATTGTTGGAGAGAAAATTGTCTTCAATTTGGTCTTGGAGAGATGAACATCTCCAGTTTGTTAAGACTTCACTCAACCTGAGTGAAAAATGGAGTCAATCACAAAGAGGTATACTTGGTGGAGAAAATATAGAAATGGAAGATTGCACACGCAAAAATGCATTGGTGTCATCCACACAAGCATTTTGCAGATGAAAAATGTTCCAGTTCCTGGATCCATTTCCAATCATATTCCTATGGCAAGAAAGGAAATTTTAAGCAAAGAAGATATGTTCTCATAATTAAGACCTAATAGCCCCAAGTAAACTGATATCATTTTTTCCTATGTGCTGAGAGAGGGTGTCCTAGTCATTTCAGTTTTAAATAGTCTAGCCTTTGGGAGAATTATTTTGGACAGTGAAGTAAGGAGTTTGTATTCTGGTCTTTGTAGTAGTTTCTACAGTCATGATGTGCTGAATATTCCTCAGTTTTTTGGAGAGACTGACTTTTATGGTCTGTGTTACCTGAATTATTTGTCCTTTTGATTTTGCTTAAATTTGGTCAATATGTGGTACCAGCAGGAAATCAGAGAGCAAGAAGAGAAAGTGGGTGCAAATTTATTTCTGCAACGTCTTTCTGCTAGGTTCCAGGTTGGCATTTGTTATATTTTCTTTCTAAAGCCAAGGCTCATAGTAGAAGAATCCTGTTCTTCATCCACAGGTCTGCTGAGGTTCTGGCAACCACTCCACTTCCTTATTCTTTAGGCTTAGGTGCCGAAGTGGTTTCTATTTGTAAATAGCCTAGAGGTACTCCACCACTCCTTGTTGGATTATCATAACCCTGCTCACAATTTTGGAAACTGTTTCTTCAAAAAATTATTTTCAATTACTCCACTTGAGGGTAGTAACTTTTTCTTGTTGATCCTCAGATTGATAGCAGAAGGTTGTTGTGAGTTGACCCCTCATGGTGGATACAGACACTCAATTTGCTTACATAACCACCTGTTTGAACATACAGGATGAATGACTGACTCTAGAAAATAATGAATTCATCAGTACTCTAAATGGCTTGATATTACTCTTAACTTTGCTGTGTGACATTCAATATATTCCACAGGACATGGCTACTACACTTGCTCATTTACCATCAGAACTGAAGTGCAGAATATGAAGAGACACCACTGGATCATCACAGAGCCAAATTAATTATTCTTTACTTCATTTGTACAACCATAGCCTTACTTCCTCATGATGATCAGGGTCAATTTTCCTTGCCAGGATAGTGACTTCTTCCTCACCTGCTGCTTTCCTGGCACAGAGAGCCTGAAATATCTGGGCAACAGCCATAGCTTAAAGTTTAATAGACCTCTTGCTATGTTCCTTGTTGGAAACATTCCACTCTGGAATCTACACATCTAAGCCTGAAGATTTTACAATTATTGTGAAGGGAAGCACAGATACTCCAAGTGTATACTTGGATGTGATGATTAGGACTATTCCTACTTCTACCCTGTGGTTTCTGTACCCATGCATTTTACCTGCTTGTACACAGCTCCACACATTGGTTATTGATTTTGGTTGTATACAGTGGCAATGGCACTCTGCTATCAAGCCAATAGCTCAGTTGAACTTTAAAAAGCTTGTTCCATTTTTATATCAAGTCAGCAACTTCTGGGTGATATAGTGTGGGAAATTCATAGTTTATTAACTATGAGAAACTTCTTGGTGATAAAATATTATGGAAAACTCATGGTTATTTGCTCATTGTTTTATCTTTTTTTAAATAAGGTTAGTCCCTTGGTACATGTGAAGCTATATGATATCCTGTATCTTTGTGTATTCCCTAGTGTTCTTAGCTGATGCTGTTTAGGTAGGAAGGAAAAGCCCATACTTGGAGTATGTGTTGAACCCAGTAACAGTGAATTGCTAATAACCTTGTCACCATGGAGTTGATTGGTTTCCTCGAGGCATGGTGCCATACTGGGTCTTAGTGTTGGTCTTTGTTGCTGGAAGGTTTGTCATTTGGCAGAAGCAGTGGCAAAGCCAGCCTGATGTGTTGGATTGCATGCTGTTGATTCGATGCATAGCCTCTATTCCTCCACAGTGGCTGCTTTGTGTGCTCACTGTGACAGTTAGAGATAGCAGATGTTACAGGCTGGCAGTTGCTAACTAGTAAATCATTCTGAATACTTGGTTGTTTAGTATCTTCCATGACACATAGTCTCAGATCAACCTTGATTTATGTTACAAAAATGTTTAACTTTTTTTCCTACTCCAATAGGTCCATCCACATGCTTCTTCCCCAGGATTCTTTGTTACTGATCTTCTAACTGGACAGTGACTGATCTTAGTGACTGGACAGGACACTGATCAACTGTAAATCCATTTGCCACTGCCCATGAGATGCTACATTCTTACCTCAGGCCACTTCTTTTTCCAAGGAAAATAGATGGCCAGCTGCATCTTTTGAAGAACTACCTATGTGGAGGATTTCTCCTAATTAATGACGTTTAGGGATACCATTGAGTGAAGCTGCACTGCTACCATAGTTTTTTGTTGTTGTTGTTGTTTTTTGTCGGTTTTCCTTTCCTACTGAACTAACCCATGTACAAACTGTATACTATTCTTGATTTATCTTGTAATAGCTAGGCATAAGGGCCCTCCCCTGTGCTGCCATCAGTGTGAAGTGAGGCAGGGGTGCTCATGAAACAGTGGAAGATAGATCACCTTGTGGGGCAGTTCACTTGTGTGTTCATCTCTACTCATGCCAGATCCTGCAAATACCACATCCATCTATAGTGGAATGCTGCTGGGCCTACTTAGCCATATGACTTGGTGGATCTGACACAACCCACACAATTTAACTAGTTATGCATGCATGATCCCTTGTTATGCCCATGCACCAACATATGTCTTTTATCACTTCTCTTAATTGAGTATCTTCCGGGTTTTCTCATGAAATGTAGCCTCCTGGTGGATCTCTCAGCCTTATGTAGTGCATCACTGTACACTCATGTTACTCTCCAAATTTCCTCTGGAAAATATTTTCTAGGTCCTGTAGCTTTCTAATATTATTGTTTCTTTCTTCTTTGAGCACATTCAGCACTCTCCCTGCTAGGTTTCTAATATTATTGTTTCTTTCTTCTTTGAGCACATTCAGCACTCTCCCTGCTAGGTTCAGTTGTGACTGAAACCTAGTTGTTTGCTGGATAATAGAAAAGGAGTTGAAATAGATCCTGAAATAGGCTTGCTTATGTCGAAAGCAAGGTAGAAAGAGACGGCAATGAGAATTTGCAGGGAATAACTTCTGAAAGTCAAGAATGTTCAGGGGAATCTGAGAACTCAAGATTTGCAAGGAAATCAACCTAGATTGTTCCTATCTCAAGCCATAGGCTCCTACTCCTTCAAATCTAGGTTCTATAAAAGTATAGCAGATTTGCTGGTTGAAAATTTAGCCTCTTCTTGAGTTCTGCTACTCTTAATTAAGTTCTCTTCTGATTCTTAGTGTTCTGTAAGAATGAGAGCATATTTTTTGTTGCTAAAGAAACTCTCAGCTGGGCGCAGTGGCTCATGCCTGTCATCCCAGCAGTTTGGGAGGCTGAGGCGGGCAGATCACTTGAGGTCAGGAGTTTGAGACCATCCTGTCCAACATTGTGAAACCTCGTCTTTACTAAAAATACAAAAATTAGCCAGGTGTGGTGGTGGGTGCCTGTAATCTCAGCTACTCAGGAGGCTGAGGCAGGAAAACCACTTGAACCTGTGAAGTGGAGGTTGCAGTGAGCCAAGATAGCGCCACTGCACTCCTCCAGCCTGGGCAACAAGAACGAAATTCTATCTCAAAAAAAAAAAAAAAAAGAAAAAGAAAGAAAGAGACTCACTTTCTACCTGAATACTTACTCTCAACCTTTCAGTGATTTTCACCAATGCATTGGTCAATGGCCATCTAATTACATAATGCTTATATAATTATTACTTTTATAGAACCTCTCTAAATCTAAGATACTGCATCTGCCAGTACATTCTCTTCCACCATCTTATCCCATTTTACCACTGGTAAAATTTTAAGTCGCACTGTTAAAACATGCTAGGAGCTGGTTTTCTACGTACCATTAGTGAAGTTGTCCTCATTGCCAGCTAGCCAGCAGGTGATCCAGCACTCAGTCCCGTTTTCAAATCTTTATTGTACCACTCCTGGCACCAACTATCTAGGTTTGGTTCCCTGGAAGCAGACTTTGAGGTAGATATTTTCATGCAGGGAATATTCTCAAGAATAACACCTGTAAAATGTGAAAGAAGCAGGAACTGAAGCAGAAAAAAACAAAGCTGAACTGGGATGCCCTTGAACAGAGGCTTCAGCTGATCCCACACAGAGTATGAAAGCTGGCATAGCCTTCCAGAATATCTCAAATCGTGGGAGGGATACTTACCTTCATATCTCTGCGTTGACCAGACACTACACTGGATGTGGGTTTCCCTAAGGAGTGGGCATAAACTTGGCTGACAGGTTTCTTTTTGGCTGAGGGAAATTTCTGTGGAGGGAGCCAGATGTGTGTTTGCAGCTATAGTCACTCCTGACAGCTATGGGTAGGAATACTTCAGTACTGAAGGATGGGAATAGGAGGCGTACCACAACATACACTGCAGGTTATGTGAAGAATCAGTTATCTGTGAACCTCTTAGGAACATTTAAGAAACTGGTTATCTCTGACATCAATCTCTTCCTGCTTATGTCCATCCTTAAAGCCTCCGAGACAGTCAGCAACATAACAAAAATAAAAAAATTTCATTATGTAACTCTCCATCCCAACTGTGTTCCTAGTTGCCACAAGACCGCATGATCACCAGAGCTTAACATACACAGTCTTGCCTCTACTACTCTCTTTGATCTTCTTTCCAACCATTGCACACAGAAATTCTAATTTTCTATATACATTAGTAATTTTGAAATGTCGGCCTGATATTTCTCCCTGAATCTCCCTGATTTCTTTTCTCTGCCTGAAAATTACCTATTCATAGTTCAAAATCAAATTCAAATATTTATTCCTATGACAAGTTGCAGCAGTGAAGATACCTTTGTCTGAAATAACAGGAAGTGCAATATTGGCTTAAACAAATAGGGTCCTTTTTATTCTCACATAGCAAAACATACAGAAGTAGGTGCTTGATTCAAATGCTAAATCTAGTCAACTTTTCATCTTCTATCTCTCTACTCTGACATTCTCATGGTATACTTACGTCATGGTTTACTATCTAATTTTCGACAATCACTCTCAAAACCTCAAGTCCTATGATTTTATTCAAAATCAGAAACAGGGATCTATCTACAACAAAAAAAAAGAGGTTGGAGGGAGAGAGATAGAGGGAGAGAAGAAGGAGGATGACAAAAAGGAGAAAGAGGAGAGGAAAGTCACTCCTCAGACCATTCTTAAATTTTATTAGGGAACTTTTCCCTGGAATAGCCCTAGTAGATTTTCTCCAATATTTTACTGGACATGACCTGGTCACATGCTATCCCTAGATCGTATTAGGTTGGTGCAAAAGTAATCAGTGTTTTTACCCATTTAAAGTAAAGGCAAAAACTGCAATGATTTTGCACCAACCTAAGAGATTTAACTCTTACTTGATATCAAGGCATCTTCATGCACTATTTAATTAAGTAAAAGTTCATTCACAAGGAAGAAGAGATCAAAATACTGTGGGATAGGTAGCCATAGTATTTGCCACAGAAGCATTCCATGCCACTTACCATGTTGTATTTTGATTTGTTTGTTTACATAACTGCCTCTTCCATTAGACTAACTCCTCATAGACATAGATGAGGACTTTTTAAAAAATATTGATGTTATGCATCAAGAAATCTAAACTGTTATAGGCATACAACATTTCAAAAATTAATAGATAATAAAAGTAATACATGATTGTCAAAGACAGAGTTTTGAAAATGATTGATCTTGAAGAACTAGGAAAATGGTCTGGCCCATAATAAAAAATAAGTAACTGTCTGTTACAAACTTTTCACTACTGTAAGGATACTAGTGTGCTTTCCTTTTGGATCTGTCCATCCTGACCCTGACACTTTTCATCATCAGTCATATTTTGTTTAATAATTTTTAAAAAGTAAACTCCTGTAAAGACATATTAGTTTAGAAAAATGTAGCTATCTTTAAGAACATCAAGATTCAGTCTTGAGAATAAAAGCGTCATTCTTTGTGGTGTCATCATAGTTTCATGAATATTTGAAAAAAATTGAGTCATCGACATTGAATTCTCTCATGGGACACTGGGAAATTGCAATACTGAAAGTTACAATGTAAAATTAAAAGTTTAACTTCTCGTTTGAAGGTAATCTGAAAGCTTACATCTTCCAAAAAAAATGAATGTTCATTAAAATCAGATATGAGTTTATGAAGACAAAAAACATTTTCAAAAAATATTATCTCTTTTAATCCTCGAAGAAACTATATATAAAATAAATAATTATTTGCTCTCCTCTTTCACTACATAATCATTACAATTATTTCGTGTATGTGTTATTCTATATACACAATAGTGTTAGTTATGCTTAGGTAATCCATTTGTTAGAAGAAAATATCTAAGATGCTTTGTGCTCTAGTAATTTCCATTTTTGATTACATTAAAAACTATCACTCAATGAGATAAAGAATAGAATAAGAAAAGTGAGTATTTTAGCCTCATTTTATTTGAAGCAGCACTTTTATGCAGTATAATAATGCAGGCATGCCTCTCTGTTTATTCTATAGTTAGTAAATGTGTTGTCTTGGAACACTTTCAATGACTCCTGATTATAAATCCAAGAACTACTTATTTCAATTAAACAAAATGATTTAGCAATTCTGTCAAGACCTTGATGTCTAGAAATATGGTTCAATTATGGGAGCTTGGTATTTTCCAATTAGACATACAAATGGAGTCAAATTCAGTGGGGCCAAATTTTGAAATGAAAAATTATGAGATCAGCATAGTTTGAGAAGTTTTATTTGTTTATTCTAAAGGATCTTGACAAAAGAGTTTTGTCAACAAGAGAAGTAAAACACAAGAAGGGCCAATATCAAGGGCAAAGGATGTGAGGGTCAGAATCAAATCAAGAAAGATTTTTTAAAATATCATTAGAACCAGAATCAGCACAACTTCTGGGAGTGTTATTAAAATTCTATAGAGAGTGAGCACAAGAAAAATTCCTTAAGGTCATTAGGAATGATCAAAGTGTTCAAATAGCAGATACCGTAAAGACTGCATCTCAGTATAAGGGAAAAGATAGAAACAGGTTTGATTGCTCTCATCCAACTAACCAGATGTAGATAAGGAAACCATACACAATGAGATTTTCCTAGGAAGTTTCCATTTTATTCCTGTCCAAGTTAGTGTTCCTCAGTACAGAAAATAATCATCATAGTACAGATTCCAGAGGTCAGAACCTGAAACTAATTCACACAAGTAGAGTTTTTCACCAGTAGGGCTCTTACATCTTGAAGTAGATTAATTTTGGTGTTGTTTAGAGAATCATAAAAGACAAGAAAAATTACCACAACTGCATTATACATTATTATAATTGTTCTATTTTATTATCAGCTATTGTTGCTAATCTCTTGCTGAGATTAATTTATAAATAAAACTTTACCTTAGATATGTATGTTAAGAAAAAAAAACAGTTGATGCAGGGTTTGGAACTATTTGTAGTTTCAGGCAACCACTGGGAGTCTTGGAATATATTCCCCATGGATAAAGAGGGACTACTGTAATTGTTTTAAGGGTGAAAATTTTCCTCTGTGTTAACATTTTTAGCTATGAGGAAGCTACCCTGGGATTAGTTCTATACCTATAGATTTTTAATAGGTAACTAAAACTAAGGAAAAGATATCAAGTATGGAAATTGTTGTGTCCTTCAGCAATCCCTTTAATGACTTTGGGTCTCAATATTCCCTGATGGAAAAACAAAAGGATAGGACTCAGCTATCTTTAAAATCTAAGGAGCTTTAACACTCTGAGTGTCCTTTTTCTTATTGTCCTCCCCCTTCTCCTATTTTGTGGCCAAATCCAGGTTTTGCATTCCCTCCACTCCATCCTGACTAAGTCTCCCTGATGTTCCTTTGTCATTCCTGCCAAAAGATACCTCTTAGAGACTGTTAGTCAGAGACATTACATAATTATCATCAATTCCAGACAATAAGCCTTAATCAGGGAGAGGACTTCAAGAAAACATGAAAGCAACAGTCATTAGACTGAAATGAGTGGGCAAGAATATCATCAAGTCCAAAATGTGTTTCATGCTTGATTATGCGTTTCGTTTTTCTTTACTTTCTTCTCTTTTTAAATCCTTTTATTTTCTTACCTGGGAAATTCCCAGAAATATTTTGTCCAAATCATATGGAAATGGCAAGTTATAAAGGCTTCTTGGTATCTCCTCCTTATCTCCTAGCTTGGTAGACCCTAATAATTTGTAATAAACCAATTAGCTGGATATACAGTTTGCTAATAGTGGCTTCTGCTTTTAGTGCTTACATATGTTGTAAAATATGTACATTTATGTATACATATACTTTTTTTGCTATTTCAACTTTAAGGATAAGTCAAAGATTTCCAGTTTGTGCTGAAAAAGCAAATGACAAAGATGGCCAACTAGATGCAGCCGGGTGGAACAGCTGCCACCGAGGAACTGGGACAACTGGCACACTCCCAACAGATCTTCAGAGGGAAGCCAGTGAGGGTGGATGGAGGAAAGACACAGAAGCTGGACTGAAGAGAAAGGAAACTGTGAACCTTGCACAAGGCTACCACACACAGAGAATTGTTCTTGGCCCCTGACAACTCTGGGAGAACAGGTGAGTTGAACCGGAAAGGAGCAACTTGCTCTTGCCACAGGCCTCTGGAATTCCAGCAGGAGGAGACGCTTTGACCACCATGGAAACTTGAGTTGCCAGGGAGAGATGCTTAGAAAAATGGTAGGAAAAGCATAGCAGCCAATGTGGAGCCCAGAGGGTTTGGTGTGGGAGCATCTGTAGCAGAGCACAGGCAGGAATGTCCATCCCCCTAGGCTCAACTTGATCCCATAGAAGACTTTAGCCCTAGGGGAAATGTTGGACCTGAACTCTGCAGGGAGGTCTTGCCCATCAGAAGGGGCCAGTTCCACCTGATCACTCCTTGGTCTGCTGGTCATTCCCGGGGAGCCCCCTGGTTGCACCTGCTTATAGTGCAACCTTGGGTGTTCTGGGGGCCTGTGTCATACCTCCTGCACTGATGGACCATGCCTGATTACCAGAGAGCTCCACTCAGCATCCCTCATGGCCATGCACCAACCTATCTACACCCTCCCCAACCACAGCTTCTCTGGACCCACAGCCACCCCCCACATTACTTTGCCAGTTCATGTGTGCAGGTGAATTTTTACTCCCCAGCCCCACCAGCATGCCTGTGTGTGTGCACCCTGCCCTGTCACTGCTGCCAGCAAGAGTGCACACTGCCCTCCCTCCCCACTTTTACCACCATTGCAGTCGGAGCCTTGGCGGGCAACAAGCCCGCCATCCCCACCCTGGCCAGTACCCTGCCTCTGAACCAACACTGCTGCCAGAGTGAAACAAGGCACAGAAAATAGCAGATCCTCTTACTCCCTGAGCAACCCCACCTAGGTGAATGTGTGCAGACAGCACATTCAGACCTGCGCCTGATGGTCCCCTGCCCTTGTGCCAGCAGCCCTACTGGCACAAACACATGCAGAGTTGCCAGCAGAAGCCCTCCACATCCCTGGGCCATGCTGCCTCAACTGCTTTCTGTGATTGCCAACATGGAAGCAAGCACCCCAACACACACTAGCACCCTGCTGCAGCTGAGGAACGTGTGTCCTACCATGCTACGGCTGCCACTGTCGCTGGCATCAGCAAACTAGGATGGATTCTCCTGCCACTGCCCTATGAAAAGCTTTGGTTTGCACCACCCATCAAAGTGTAGAGACGAGTGGTCTGGGAGCACCTTGGTTCCTCCAATTGCAGTGAGTTCCTAAACTTGAGGATTGAGAGAACAAAGTCGGGGCCTGATACCAGCCCCCAGAATCAGAGCAAGCAGTCCAGGAGTTGGGAGCTGAGTCTTGGCCCCCTAAATCTTCCATAAATAAAACCAGTCTAATGAACCCACCTAGTACCACAATCAAACCCTCAAGGGCATCAGATGGAATAAAGGAAAGAAGCAACTTCCAAAGAACAACAACTTCAAAGAATGAAGGAATATCAGCCCACAAAGATGAGAAAAAAGCAGTGCAAGAACGCTGACAAATAAAAAAGCCCGAGTTCCTTAATTCCTCCAAATGACCACACTACCTTTCCAGTAAGGGTTCTTAACGAAACTGAGAAGGCTGAAATGGCAGAACTATAGTTCAGAATATGAGTAGGAATGAAGATCATTGAGATGCAGGAGTACATTGAAACCTAATCCAAGTAAGCAAAGAATCAGAATAAAATGATACAGGAGCTGACAGACAAAATAGCCAGGACAGAAAAGAACATAACTGACCTGGTAGAGCTGAAAAACACACTACAAGAATTTCATAATGCAATCACAAATATTAATAGCAGAATAGATCAAGTTGTGAAAATAATCTCAGAGCTTGTAGACCAGCTATTTTCAAATTGCTGCTTTCTGGTGCCCTGCAATGCTCTAAAATTTCAAAGTTGTTTGTGACAAAACTTAAACTGCCTAGACTCTGCAACTCCCAATACATCTGTGATTCTTATGGAGGAAAAAAAGAACAATGAAAAGATGCAACTCCCAGTGTATCTGTGATTCTTATGGAGGAAAAAAAGGACAATGAAAAGACTAGCAAAATTGTTTTACTAGTTAAAAATATTAGAAAATACGTGTTCACTCACTCATTGAGTAAACATTTATTAGATGTTTTTATAATCTGCTAAACATCATAGGAATTGGAGGTAAAAATGACACAGAGGACTTTTCTTCTGAAAGAACTTATAATATTTAAGAGGAGACATACTGTCAGCAAAGACTTCAAATGTAATGTCCTAAGTGTAACTAACGTCTAAGATCATGGCCTGGGGAGGAGAGAAAGCTTGGTTGCTTATGACCAGCATTTCTTCATCAACACACTTGTTTTCTGAAGTGTCGCTAGCAATTTGCAAAAAGACACAAAAACAGTGCAAATACTAGCATTTGTAAATTATTTTCTTTTGCTACTTTTATAATATATTCAGGTTAATTTTTTATGCTTACTTGGACTCATTTGTCTTTTGATGTTTTCTTGAATAGGGCAAATGCGGAGATATTAGGGCTAGCAGAAAGGGATTATATGGGACCTTTACTCATTCTTCCTTATCTATGTCACTGCCAACACAGAGTACTTTAGTAGCTGAGAGAAAGAAGGAAAAATATAACATTCCAAAGCTGAGATTCAACTTACTTTTCTTTCTAACTTTACCTATGATAATTTTTTTTTATAAGGAGAATGTCAGGTATTCTTAAACACACACACACACACAGAGTATTATCATTTTCTTTAATGTATTTACAAATTTGGTGGTTTTTGGGGGGGTTTTTGGTTTTGTTTTGTTGTTGTTGTTGTTGTTGTTTTGTTGGTGGTGGTGGTGGTGGTTTTTTTTTTTTTTTTTTTTTGGTAGTGGAGGAGTTTCATTAAAATCTGGGCATGAAAAACAGAACATGTCCCTTATGAAAGTGACACATTGGAGAAATCCTGAGACCCACTGATTACAAGATTCAGACTATGCTAGAAGAAAGGGTATTTGCCACATTGAGGAGTTTGAACTTGTCATTGAAACTATTTTAAGCATTTTACTTATATGTTATACCAGTCCCTCCTTTGGATGTATAGAGTATGAGTTTGTGTCAACTGAAAATGGCAGAAATAATATAAATAAAGATACTTTTGCAGTAGTTCTAGCCATAAATAAAATGGCTTGGTGTTAGTGTTGAGTGGAGTTGGGGAATGACTCTAGAGAGGTGGGGACAGATTTGAGATATATTACAATGGTAAAATGTATCTATTAGTAACCAATAGGTTCTGGTCCAGGTTTCTGCCTTTTATTATGAAGATCAAGACAGATTTGGGGGAACAAGGTAATAGATGAATTTTAGAAAACACTAGGGTTTGAGTTATCTCTGAAATTTATAGAAGTGAAAAGTGCAGACTTATATGAAGCAGTCAGTGTTAAGGTATGGGGCTAAATATAGTAGGGATGACTGGAGGGAAATATTTGGGGGCTATTATTGGCTTATAAGTTGAAACTTAACATATGGGCTTTTGGTTAAAGAGGGAGGCTGAGAATGGGCTCTGAGTAAACTTACTTGAGTGGCTAAAAGAGAAAAATGATGTTTTGACTGACCTTGAGAAGTAGAGATCTGAGATTTGAGGAAAAATCTGCAACAAATTTAAAAATGAGAAGATGGGAGAGTTTGAAGGAGAAGAGATTTTCAGCAATTACAATCAAACACAACAGAAAAAATAATTTAAAACCAAAAAGTGCCAGTATGATTTGCCAATTAGAAATCAGTGAGTACAGTAGTGAGAATGGAGTTATGAAATGCTGTAGAAAATAGCAAGATTACAGTGGATTGAAAAGTTAATGGAAGTTGGCAAAATTGTGCCATCAGATGAACCAACCCTGGACTTATGTTTCCCTGAGGCTACGTCCATTCAAGTGACATTTTGAGTCTATTTCTCTTCAACATTTAAAACTAATTTTGAGGATACATAAACAGATAGTGCAGACCAAGAAAGTACCTCTTTTTTCTTCAGATGCTTCTTTTACTGAATCAGCTAACTTATTGAAGCAGGACCTCCTTCCAGGCAAGAGAAGAACCATATTTTGGATCCCGGATATACGACTAGGTAAGTGCCTCTACTCTACTAGAATCTTCAAATAAGCCCTCAAGTTAAACTTGCAGATAAAGAACCAGTCAAGGAAGAACACTTAATGTGTTGTGAATATAACACTCTATTTGCAGTTGCACAGTCTGGGGAGTTAACATTATTTTTCATCACAAGCAAAGCTGAGGGACTTAACATAATAATGTTTAATTCTCATACAAAGCCTGGTTATGTGACTCTTCTCTGAAGATGATGGCAGTCTCTAAGCTCCTTTCATGTTGTGTAACTCTGTCTTCAGCAAATGGTTTTAAGATTGCTATTACACTATTTAATCATCAAAAGGAATGGGTTTGGAGCTTAAACATGTCACACTGACATTTAAATGTCTCAGTTCAGAAATAACATACTACTGACAACTGCTTTCATTGACAAGAACTAGTCACATGGCCCCATATAGATTCCAGGAGGCTGGGGAATATAATTTAGCAGCTAGGATATAGTTCCCCCTGCCTTGGAAGAGGAAATGGGTTTGGTGAGTATCTGATCAGTTTCTACAAGAGTCTTCCCTTTGCTTATCATATATATTATTCCTTCCTTCACTACACATAGAAAACATTCTCCCCTTCCTCAGAAAGAGATCTCAACTTTCCACCAGTTACTCCATCCAGCTCAAAGTGTAGGATTTCTGGTTCCTATACATTTAACACAGATGAAATTCTCAACGCTCTGGCAACCTACAAGCTAAAAAGATAGGTAATCTCCTTTTCATACCACATCTAATTAAAAAATGTTGGATCAGAGGCATATTCACAACAATAACCATCCGAAATTAGAAAGAAACAAATGGGAACATAGAATAGTTTTCAATATGTGCAATTGTGAAATCCTAATAAACAGACAGTGAGAAAGTACAGATACTGATCTCTGTATAGAACTCACATCTCCATTGTTCTCCATGGCTCCTGACTCTACCCTATAAGAGATTCTTCCCTGTCCATGATTCTTTTTAATGACATAAAAATAAGTTTTGAAGATTATACCTTCCTAGTTTGCTGTGCAGCTGTTGTATCTACCTTGTTATGCAATGATTGTTCAAGACTCTTGGAAAAGTTACCTTTTTTCAGATAAGGTTTTTGGTTGATTTTGTAATATGGTTCCCTTAAAAACCTAGTAGGCATCTGATCTGCATTTGTCCATTTGCCAGTGACCTCTCTCACAATCCTTTCCTAGTCATTGTTTTAAAATCTGCTTTATTTCTGTGCCCATTCATCCTTTACTTTGTTCTCTCAATATAGTGGAACCTATCTTCATGAGACTATCAGTTTGAGTGGAGTGGCCATACCCTTAGTCAGACTTTTGTTATAAGGTGGAGTCACTATCTTCAACTGAGAAATCTTATTACCTCTTTGTTGTTCAAAGTCTTTTCTGATTTCAAGTACAACTGAAGTCCAGAAACTCGTGTTTCTTTCCAAAACTGTAAGACTATAAATATGAAAAACTGAAAGAATTGTAAGAATATGAAGAACTGTAAGCATATTCATATGAAGACAATGTAAAACTGAATTTCTAGACTCAATATTCCACCTCATTTATATTTGAAATACACATATTCTTTCCAGATATCTATATAAATCAAATATAGCTACTGACCACCTGAACTTTTGAATTTTTGCTTTTAAAATGTCTTTCCCTCAAATTAAAACCCAGTGATCTCTAGTCTGTCTCCTAATTGTTGCAGGCCACAATGTTACCAAATGTCTTGCTCATTCATAACATGTCTGCTCTCTAGACTCTGATGTTAGGTTCTTTGTCATCTCATTCCTATTTTCATTATTGCATTGAAAACTGTAACTTTTGTTATAAAAGCACTTTACTTCAAGGTACTAAATTTTGTATTATTCATGTTAGATTAGCTAAAATCTCAGTGGATTAACCCAACAAAAAATTATCGTTCATTCACATCAGAGTTCAATAAGGTCAATAATGGAGGTACCCACTCTTTTAAGTCACCCAGGGAAACAGGATTCTTTCATGTTGGGACTTTGCTCTTGTCATGATTATCCTTTAGAGATGAGATTGATTCTCACTCAAAATTTGGTTTTGATATCAAGACTCATGATGGTATACACACACATCACACATACCTTTTTTTTTCTCTCACATAACGAGGCTTTTTGGGGAGAGCAGGACAGGCTCCCAGCAGGTTATAAATGTGTTGAGAGAGCAGAGAGTTGTGATTGGCACAGGGTTTTCAAGTAGTTAGAGAATTAGGCTACATAGAGGGTTCCCTCATGTGGGCAGAGCCATGCATGGTTTAAACTTTTGAAATCAAAAGAGGGATCAGCCAGATTTTATCAGCTTGCCCCAATATAAGCAGACCGGGAAAAGGGGAGATTGAAGCTTGAATATTACCACAAGTCAAATATCAAAAACTGAATCCAACTCTATTAAAGATTTCCTCTACATGTGGCCTCCAAAATTGCTGGGAAAGGATAAGAGAGTGGAGGTTTGTACATTGCATTAGTTTATGGTATAAGTCTGGAACTCATCTTTGTAACTTCCACCTATAATCCACTGAGCATCACCAGTCATATTCCCACCTCTCTTTCATCTTCTCCCAAATACAAAAAAGTAAAAGTAAAATGAAATCCTTCTGAGGACCCAAGAAAAATGTGAGATGGTTACATGCACACTTAGGCCCAGGCCTGATATGCTTAGTTGTGAGATTTAATTATGAAGATTCTGAAAGAAAATAAATAATCAGGGATGCTACAAATACTCAGATGGTTTCATCGAGCTTATAAAGTGATACCTATGCAATTTCATGAATACAGAGCAATAAAATCTCTCCACAATTCTCCATTTGATGAATTTTATGCCTTTAGCATATGCTACTAAGGGAGAGAAAAAGAATACGAAAGTGAAGATGAATCATTTTGAGCACTTTAAAATCCCTAAATATATTGTATTACACAATAAGCATTTAATCTGTGTTTTCCGTATGAGGGAATAATCATGCAGAATAATAAGCAAACTCGTATCTTCTAAACCGTGTTAAAACCATGATGGACCTTTTCTTCTTGGCCTGAACATGATTTTCCCAGAGTCTGGTATGTAATGAATGGCAACAAAATATGTATTGAATAAATAAATGAATAGGTGAATGAATGGATAGATGAATGCATGACTTGGATGTTACTGGCAGATATCTGCCTATTATAAAATGCTACTTCTATTTTCCTCGGTTGGAGCATAGAAGTACACTCTCAGTGAGCAAGAACTAGTAGGAAGAAAAAAACACAGAAATTAGCATCAGAACAATTTTGATTAATGACAGTATTTTGAAAGTATGTCACTGGGTGATGTTGGACAAGTTATCAGTGGGAATCTCATTTTCCTATAGTGTCACATTAGGATAGGCTTGTTATGTGAATTAAGTAAGTAACTGATACAAAATATCTGAAATAGTTTGCATGATTATAAATGAGGTTTCATTGTAATTACATTTTTACACATTCTGATTTTCTACCCTAGACACTCCCTTCATTCTACTCTTCTACACAAACCCATATCCACCCTCCTCTTATTCTCCCTCAACCCCAACACACAGAGACCACCACAGACACCATGGATAAAAGCCCAGGACTATGAAAAGCCAGGAAAGGTCATCCTGACGATGTGCTCTTGAAATGAAACATAAGTTTTTGACAAACTATTCCATGAGGTGATTTCAAATTATTCATAAGAAATTTATTCTCCGTATTCATTTGTTCAAATTACTTTCTGTGGTTTTCTGAGTGAAATTAATCTCCCTTCTGTTGTGTTCATAAATTCTCCTTACACATCCAAATCCTTTATCTCTTATCAAGAGATAGAGGTAATTTGTGACTTTTAATTTTCTCTTCTGATAAGTCCTCTACTAATTTAGGGACTTCTCTCTAACCCAATCTTTTTCTCCTTTGTTTTGAAATGAAATCTTTTACTTTAGTATTTAAGAGTTTTGAATCCTCTGCAAAATTTTAGTTGAGAAAAATGTTACATCCCTTTATTTTGCTACTAAGGGCATTTATAATTGAGTTAAATATTATTGATTACAACTCTGTGAATTTTTTTGTTCATTTTTCAAAGACCTTCAGTATTTGGCAACATTAGGATATAGTAGAGCAAAAGCAAAGATAAAATATGCATGGAATAAACAAATATCATGTAAAAGAAACACAGAGCCAAAATATTAGCACAAATTAGAACAAAACAAAAAAGTAAGTTTAGGCAAAACATAGTCATTCTGTTCTTTTATTTTCGGTTACTTCAATTTCAGTAAAAAGGAAAATAACAAAAGAATCCCTTTGAGTGTATGTAGCAGGGAAACAATTCACTTCAGAAATGAAATGAGTCAAGACTGTGACTAGGCCTGGTGGCTCACACTGCCTGTAATGCCAGCACTTTGGGAAGCCAAAGAGGGCGGATCACTTGAGGTCAGGAGTTCACGACCAGCCTGGCCAACATGGTGAAACCCTCAACTCTACTAAAAATACAAAAAAATACAAAACATAGCTGGGCATGGTGGCACATGCCTACAATCCCAGCTACTTGAGAGACTGAGGCATAAGAATCATTTGAACCCAGGAGGCAGAGGCTGCAGTGAGCCGAGATGGTGCCACTGCACACACACACACAAATACAAGTCAAGACTATGTTCACAAATCAATGGAGATCAGAATAGTGGAACTTTCTGATGAACATAATTTTTATACTATATCTGATTTGTTCTATTTTGTTATTTACCTATGATGTATTCCTTATGTGTACACTGAGTTTTAGCTTCTGCGTATGTGTGAAAAAATTATTGAAAAGTAGGGAACTCTCAGTTAAAGTTTTGCACAATATTTACTACGACAAACTGATATATAAATATATTTTAGGTCAATCTTTTGAGGGACTGATGTAGAAATTTTATTGCCAAGGAAAGCTCCCAAGTGAAAGAGGAGACAAATATTTCTTGAGTCTCTAATCCAAACGTTCAGTGTTTATTTTTCCTCAGTCTTTCCTTTGAAGAGATTTCCCAAGTACCCCTAAACTTTCTATTTTTAAGATAACTTTATCATTTTGCTATTTATTGTCCCTGTCTTCTGTATTAGCCTCCTTCCCATTATCTTTCCTTTTCTTGATACAGATCTTGTATTTGAGCTAGAAATATTCTTATGACTTTCAAGTTTCTCAGATGACAATTTAGATTTTGTATAACACGAAGCTTATATAATCTTGAGGAGACTCTAAGAAAAAGGACATAAATTTATTATAACCAGACAGAACTTTGTAAGGAATCTGTGGAAGTGAAGGACCCTGGAGTTTGAGCTTCATTAGCTTCATGATAGATCTGCGCATTATGGTTAATCCACGCCTTTCCTGCTCTTTCTTTCCATTTATTTCTCATCATACATTTACTAGAGGACAAAATATAACAAGGCTTCTACTGTCGTTATTTAGTGCCCTATTTTCACTAACTGAGGTAGCTAGTTGTGTAAAGAAGCAGCTGTGGACTTGGTAGAAACCCTCAGAGATTAAATTCATACCAATGTGTATCTGTCAACGAACTAAATTGAATCTAGATCGGACTCACTTGTTTAGCCATGCAACTTTCAATTGTTTAGCCATGCAACTTTCACTTTGAAAGAGAATAAGCTAAAGATAAAGAGGCATGGATAGAAAGAGTTACATATGGAAATCAGTTTTGTATTTTTTATGGTGAAAATTAATACATAAATACAAAAGGAATTTTGGAAAAAGTTGCAAAGATTGAATTAAAAGATATATCAACCTATTTATTTATAATTAGTTGATCTTTAATACTCCTACTCGTACTGATAGAGAAGCAGTATAAAGTGATAGAAAAACTGCAGGCATTGAAATTAAATTGACCTCAATAAAAGGTTGAGGCTGACACTTACTCTCTGTGAGATTATAACACCTCTGAGGTTTTGTTGTATCAAATATGAATTGGAGAAAATAATGACCAGGTTGTTTAGAGTTTTGTTATAGCATATGTGAGTGTACATAGATAGCATTAAATAAATCAAAGTTATTTAATTTTCATTAATAAGCGATATACCTATATACTATATATATAATATGTATGTAGCATACACATTAATGAATACAATTGGCATTAAATGAGGATTAAAGATTAAAGGTGTAAGATGATCCATATTTAAGGCAGAACAATAAGCACATTATTTACATACTTTTCACTTTAATTTCTATGTCCAAAGTATTTTTCCAAAACGACTTTGCACTTTTAAAAATTGTGGCAATATTTGAAAGTCGTTGTGAATTTTAAAAGTATTATTTCCTTCTTGCCCTCCAAACCTTGAACCAGACAACCACACACCATCACCTCCCAACTGCATGACAGCAACTGTAATTTAAGCTGATATCTCCATTAAGCATTTATATTTATAAAACATTAAAGTAACATTTTTCTATCCTTATAAGCACTATTCTATTTAAAGTAATGAGCCAGGTTGAACATAAATGTATCTAAGCTGTGTGAGGTCAAAAGTATTAATATTAGAAGTCTTAAGGAAAATATAGTCTGGAACAAAGGGCAGTTAGTACCTAAGTCAAAAGACACGCACAATGAGAGAGAATTGTTTCTCATTACAAGTCAAATATCACAATCTTGCCCTGTAACAGTTTGCAAAAGTTATTTCACTCTACTTCAAACATATATATATGTGTATATATATGTATATCATTGTTTAATTGTGATTGTATTTAAAAATCTTTTATAATTTTAAAAACTATGGCATAATTTACATGCAAAACCTTTAACATTTTAAAATTACACAGTTCAGTGAGCTTTGACAAACACATATACCCATTTCAACCACCATCCCAGTTAAGATAATGAACATTTCTATCATTCCAGAAATTTTCTTCCTCTTTTCTAAGAAATCTATCAATTCAGGCAGAGGCCAAGACTGTTATTTATCACTTTTTTCCTCGTCTAGAATTTTACGTCAAAGGAAGCACATAGTATGTACACTTTTGTGTCTGGTTTCTTTTGATCAACTTTCTTTTTTTTCTTGGTTTTGTTGTTGTTGTTGTTTTTGTTGTTTTTTAAAACAGAGTCTCACTCTGTCACCCAGGCTGGAGTGCAGTGGCATGATCTTGGCTCACTGCAACGTCCACCCCACTGGGTTCAATCGATTCTTCTGCCTCAGCCTCCCGAGTAGCTGGGACTACAGGCGTGTGACACCATACCCGGCTACCTTTTTGTGTTTTCAGTAGAAACGGGATTTCACCATATTGGCCAGGCTGGTCTCGAACTCCTGACTTCATGTTCTGCCTGCTTCAGCCTCCCAAAGTGCTGGGATTACAGGTGTGAGCCACCGCGCCGGGCTGATCAACATCGTGTTTTGAGATTTTTTTACATTGTTGTGAACATCAGAAGTTCAAATCATTTTATACGTACTTAGCAGTGAATTCAAGAAACATAGGATAATATTGATAAACATTTAGATTGTTTACAAATTTTGTCTAAAATGATTAAAGCTGTTATGAACATCCTTGTGTACATATTTTTGCCGCTATTTTGCTTCCCTAAGAATACAAAAAAAAATTGTTTTGTTTTACTCTAAGAAACTCTCAGTTATATTTGAAAGAAAGGCAAATGAGTGGGTCAAAAGTCACTCTCACACATTGTTTCTGGGAGTGTAAATGGTGTGTTACAGAGGTAAATTGGTTAGCATGTAACAAAAATTTTTTCATATTGTGTTACAGTTGCAAACATATAATCTTATGTAGATTTTTAGAAACGTTATTGGATTCAAGGGAAACGTGCTTATGAAGAAATTAAGATACTGGCTGGGTGTGATGGCTCACACCTGTAATCCCAACATTTTGGGAGGCCAAGGTAAGCAGATCACGTGAGACCAGGAGTTCAAGACTAGCCTGGCCAACATGGTGAAACCCTGTCTCTACTAAAAATACAAAAAATTATCCTGGCATGGTGGTGGGCACCTGCAACCCCACCTACTTGGGAGGCTGAGGTAGGAGAATCGCTTGAACCCGGAGGCAGAGGCTGCCGTGAGCCGAGATGGCACCATTGCACTCCAGCCTGGGCAACAAGAGCGAAATTTCTTCTCAAAAAAAAAAAAAAAAGAAAAGAAAAAAAAGAAATTGAGATGTTTATCTTACCTTCAATCAAGACTTATTCTAAAGTTATAGTAAATGCATTTATGTTGGTGTTGTTACAGATATCTAGACCTAAGGAAAAGAAATGAAAAAACTGACTCATATGACTCAGTTGATTTATGACAGAGATAGCACTATGTATCAGTGGGGACGGATATGACTATTCAACAAATGATATTGAGATAACAGGAAATTTAAATGAGACAAAAATATATTTAATCCCTATCTAATACCATGCACACAAAATGGCAATTCCTGGTGTAGTAAAGGTGTCCATGTGAAAAGCAAAGATTAAAGTACTTCAAAGACAAATTTGAAAAATATTATTTAGGACATCTCCATATAGTAAGACATAAAAAGCATAAATCATAATAGCGAATATTAATAAATACAATAACATTATCTTAAGATGTTCTGTTCATCATCAAAAAATAAAAGTCACATACTGAGTTTGGATAGTTCCAAATTATAAAACTAAGAAAAATTAGTTTCTAGAATATTTATATTTGAAAATTGTCATCATCAATAAAAATAGAAACTGTTCTTTGGAAGAAATAGTCAAAAGTCAAGAAAAGTTATTTTATAAATGGAAACACGTAATATACATATAAAGAGATATTTAGTTTCATCAATAATAAATATAAATTAATTCCACAATTAGAGATTATTTCATACTCACCAAATTGTCAAAAATAGAGAAAATATGATAATAATAATTGTTGACAAGGATGAGAACTTATGAAAATGCTTACTGGTTGCAAATTGAGAGCATAAGTTAGTTCTAATTAGGTTCTGATGGGAGTGTCAGAAAGCCTAAATTATCAGCGACTTAACCTAAATAGTGGCTTATTTCGCCCTCACACAGTATTAACTATCCATCACTATTACTGAGATTCCTTATCATCTGTACTATCTTCATTCCAGCAAGGAGAAACTAAAAATGAGAAGAGGAATGGTACTCTTCTCCCTTTCGAGATTGTGCATCATCTCTGTCTACATCCCATTGGTCAGAACTCAGTCAATGAACAGCAAGGGACGGGGAGCTAGTCTGTCCTACAAATAGGAAAAATTGTGGTTGTTTTAGAAAACAATTTGATATTATTTGACAAGTTAGAGGAGCATAAACCTGACAAACCAACAACTAAAATATTAAGACTATATCCCAGAGACACACATATTTACAAGGAGATATGGGCAAGAATGTTCAAAGCAGCATTTATTTAAAAAATAAACAACAAAAATCCATAAATGTTCATTATTCAAAGAATGGATAAAATGTTCCATATTCAATTAAATAGTGTAAAGGGCAGCAACAATTTAGAAACATAATATTGAGCAAAAATGTATGTTATACAACAATACAATCTTCCAGTAGTATTTTATTCCACAATTACTATACTATGCATAATGTATCTTTAACTCTAAGATCCTGTCTCTCAAGTGGGTTCACATGGACCCTACAATTTGGCTAAAAACTGTTATTTGGTTTCAGCTTTTGGCTTCAGAATTTGGAAAGCCAAAGAGCTAAATGTCTGCTTCATTGTTGTCTCTGGCAGTTTTGAATTGAATTTAATCATGTGATAACCTAATTTACTTTATTCTAATCAGTGCCCAATTAGTGATACATGTAAGACATATCTGGGCCGGGCACTGTGGCTCACGCCTGTAATCCCAGCACTTTGGGAGGCCAAGGCGGGCAGATCACGAGGTCAGGAGATCGAGACTATCCTGGCTAACGCAGTGAAATCCCATCTCTACTAAAAATTCAAAAAATTAGCTGGGCATGGTGGCACGCGTTTGTAGTCCCGGATACTCAGGAGGCTGAGGCAGGAAAATCGCTTGAACCCAGGAGGCAAAGGTTTCAGTGAGCCGAGATTGCACCACTGCACTCCAGCCTGGGTGGCAGAGTGAGACTCCGCCTCAAAAAAAAAAAAAAAAAAAGACATATCTGAATTCATTTGAACACCGGAATAACTGGAATATTTGCTTTTAAAGATAAGTTTCCATTATAAGTATAACTTAAAAAAGTCTTACGTGTTGTATGTGTTGAAATTGTATCATTCAGTTTATATGCAAGTTTATATTTACTTTTACAAGAGTATATTTTGTGAGGATCATAAAGTATACACAAAATAGTTGTTAAGAATTTTCAAGTAGTTAAAAAGGAAATAGATTGCCAAGATGACTATTAAGGGACTATTACCTAGAAATTTTATGGATGACACAACATTCTTTTTGAGCCAACAAATGTGTATATAAATTTAAGTGTCAATTCCAGGAAGAAGAGACTACAGTGTTTGACATATTTGCTTCAAACAGCTTTCTGAAAGCTTTATGCTTAGTTTTATTTATTTAATTCCATTTAAGTCTTGAATCTTTCAAGACCAGTTTCAAAATCCTTCACGTCTTGTGAAGATGAAGTAAAAGCAGCATATTAACTTTGCCACCCCAATATTTCCTCAGGAAAATCGCAAAATTATATACCACACATAATGAAGAAAAAACAGAGAAGAGAAAAAGAAGACTAAGTGAGATCCTTCTTCGGAAATGCTAGTTGAAAGTCAATATGTAGAGTATTAAAAATGAGCAGTGAAGCGATTCCTGGGGCAATCCTGAAGTTTAAAATGGCTGCTAAACTTTAATTATAATATTATAATATAATCGTTATAAAACAACATTTATATTTATTTTTGTTTCCCAGAAGTTCATTTATGGCATTGATGAAATCTTGTTTTCAGCTTTTGCTCATTTGGCATTTTGCAAAAATATGTACTCATTAAGTACATTTTTATCATTAAGGCCCAATGCCTGGACTTTAAAGAAAAATTAGAAATGGATACATTTATTTTTCTTTTAGGTCTGCTTAGCCTGGTTCTAAGTTCTAAAATAAATCTCTCCTTATTAGTTTATCGATCCTATATTTTTTATTTTACATTCATTTTTCCACTGCTTCTAAGCAGACAGTAAGTCCGAAGTATATATTTCAAACTACTATGGATCTTCTCTGACTTAATCAATTTTATTCTCTAAGACAGAGTATTTTAGGCACAAGTATTTCTGTCCTTTAAACTCTTAGTATTTCAATTTCATTCAGATGTTTCTCTTTCTTAACAACAAAAAATAACACATTATACTTATTTTAAATATCTCTTTCCACTTGTTTATGAATAAAATCTACCCTCCGACTTTAGGCAACAACACCATTTGGGTTAATGAATGCAGAAACCTTGGTCCCAATTTTTGTAATTAGCAAATTCTGGTTGAGGTAGAGATCATATGGTGAGGTTTTAGACTAGAATACATGGAAAACCCATTTAATTTCATAAGATTGGATAATCTGTTCCCTTAGCCCTAAATATAGTTCAAAATGACATTAAGAGAAGCTGAACTGGGGGCTTCTGAACCAAGATTACCCACTTGTATCTGGCAGGAAACATACAAACTATTGGCCTTTATCTCTCATGATTCTGTCTGCTATTGCAAGTTTTAAAATTCAGCATATATATTTGGCTGAGAAAACAACAGAGGTTTTTTGGTTTTGTTTTGTTTTGTTTTGTTTTTACTTTTACCCAGTGCACAAATGCTTGGAAAGCTCAAACACTTAGAAATGCAACTTGTTTTGATATAGGCCTTAACTAGGACTAAATGGCTTTCTTCTTTGATCATGTAATTCTTGTGTCAGCAGATTCTGCCTGGTTAAAAGCTAAGCTACTGTGGGTCACGGTAAGGTCAGCCAGAAGTTCCTATTGTTTATGCTTACTGAGGCCTGCCTTGCCTGAAACAGTTAAAAACCTACCAAAATATAAACTGCTGCAATCCACCAAGGTCAAAAAGCCACATGACATAAAAGCAGTGATATATGATGTCTCTTGCCCAGGCTGTGCCAGAAACATAATCTTTTATTCTCCAAATATCAGCTCAAGGTTTCCATGGAATGATGCAAGGTATTGGGGTATTAGGTGATCATTGAATAGCAACCCTATGGACTGAACCCAAGTTAAAAACTAGTTGAGAGACAGGCAGAAAGTCAAATTTTCTCCTGTTCTTTGAATTGTCTCTTAATTTGCTTGATTGCTTCCTTTGCTGTAAAGAATTTTTTTTTATTTGATGTGATCCAATTTGCCTATTATTGCTTTAGTTGCCTGTGCTTGTGGTATGTTACTCAAGAAATTTTTGCCCATATCAATGTCCTGGAAATTTTCCTCAATTTTTTCTTGTAGTACTTTCATAGGTTAAGGTCTTAGACTTAAGTCTTTAATTCATTTAAATTGGATTTTTGTATAAAGTGAGAGATAGGGATCGATTTTCTTTCTTCTTGCATATGGATATCAAGTTTTACCAGCACTATATACTGAAGAGACAGTCTTGTTCCCAATGTATGTTATTCACACCTCTGTCAAAAATGAGTTCACTGTAGGTGTGTGGATGTCTTTCTAGGTTCTCTATTAGGTTTTCTTAGTCTATCTGTCTGTTTTTATGCCAGTACCATGCTGATTTGGTTACTATGTGATTTCACTAGTTTTGTTCTTTCTGCTCAGGAAACCTTTGGCTATTTTGAGTCTTTTGTGATTCCGTATAAATTTTAGAACTGTTTGTTCTATTTCTGTGAACAATGTCATTGGTATTTCGATAGGGTGGCATAAAATCTATAGATTGCTTTGCGAGGTACGGACATTTTTGCAATATTGAGTCTTTCAATTCATGAACATGAAATATCTTTTCTTTTATTGTGTGTTCTCTACAGTTTCTTCCATCTGTCTTTTATAGTTTTAATTTAATTTCTTTCATTTCTTTGGTTACAGACATTTTATTTTGTGGGTATTGTTAACAGGATTATTAACATTTTTTTCCAGATTGTTCACTTTTGACATATAGAAATGCTACTGAGTTTTGTATGTAGATTTTGTGTCCTGAAACTTTACTGAATTTCTTTATAAGTTCTGAAAGTTTCTATGTGGAGTCTTTAGATTTTTCCAAATATAATATTATATCATCTGAAAACAACTATGGTTTGACCACTTCCATTCCACTTTGGATACCCTTTATTTCTTTCTCTTTTATTATTGCTCTGGCTAAGACTTCCACTACTATGTTGAATAACAGTGGTGAAAGTGAGCATTGTTGTTCCAGATCAAAGAGGAAAGGCTTTTCCAGATCAAAGAGGAAAGGCTTTCTGTTTTTCCCCTTTTAGTATGATACTAGCTGTGATTCTCTCATATATGACTTTTATTATGTTGAGATATGTTCTTTATATACCCAGTTTTTGACAGTTTTTATCACAAATAAATGTTGAACTTTATCAAATTCTTTTTCAATATCAATTGAAACGATCATGTTTTTGTGCTTCATTTTGTTGATGTAATGCATCGCATTGATTGATTTGCATATGATGAACCATGTTTGCATCACTGGGATAAATAACACTTGGTCATAACGAATGATCTTTTCAATGTACTGTTGAATTCAGTTTGCTAATGTTTTATTGAGGACTTTTGCATCAGTATTTATCAGATATATTGGCCTGTAGTTTCCTTTTTTTGATATGCCTGTCTGGTTTTGGTATCAATGTAATACTGGCTTCATAGAATGAGTTTGGAAGGATTTCCTTTTCCTCTATTTTTGAAAGCATTTTATGTAGGATTGGTATTCATTCTTCTTTAAATGTTTGGTAGAATTCAGCAGTGAAGTCATCACGTCTCAGGCTTTCTTTACTGGAAGACTTTTTATTACAACTTCTATATTGTTACTTGTTATTGGTCTATTCAGGTTTCGTATTTCTTCATGGGACAATCTTGGTAGGTTGTATATGTCAAGGAATTTATCAATTTCCTTTAGACTTTCCAATTTATTGGCATATGTTTGCTCATAGTAACCTCCTTTGAATTTCTACAGTATTAGTTATACTGTCTACTTTTTCATCTCCAATTGTATTTATTTGGGTCTTTTTTCTTGTTTTCTTGAATAGACTTGCTAAAGGTTTGTCAATTTTGTTTAACTTTACAAAACAACAACTTTTTGTTTCATTGATGTATTCGCCATTTCAATTTTATTTATTGGTGCTCTGATATTTATCATTTCTTTTCTTCTACCAATTTTGGGTTTGGATTGCTCTTGCTTTTCAAGTTCTTTAAGATGCATTATTAGGTTATTTATTTATTGGAATTTTTTATGTAGGCACTTACAGCTTTAAGTTTCCCTCTCAGTACTGTGTTCACTGTATGCCATATGTTTTGATATGTTGTGTTTCCATTTTCAACTGTTTCAAGAAATTTATCAATTTCCTTCTTAATGTCTTCATTAACCCCCTGGTCACTCAGAAGCACGTTGTTTAATTTCCGTGTGTCTATATAGTTTTCAAAATTCCTCTTGTTATTGATTTCCAGTTTTATTCCATTGTGATCAGAGAAGATGCTTGATTTTTTTTTATGTTTTAAGGCTTCTTTTGTGACCTAACATATGGTCTATTCTTGAGAATTATCCATGTGCTGAGGAGAAAAATGTGTATTCTGCAGCTGTCAGATGAAATCTTCTGTAAATATTAGGTCCATTTGTAGTTTAAGTCTGATGATTGTTGATTTTCTTTCTGAGAGATCTGTCCGATGGTGAAAAAGAAGTGTTAAAGTCTTCAGTTATTACTGTATTGGAGTCTGTCTCTCTCTTCAGCCCTAATGATATTTGGGTTACATATCTGCGTACTCCAGTGTTGGGTGCATATATACTTACAACTGTCATATCCTCTTGCTGAGTTGACCCCTTTATCATTAGATAATGACCTTCTTTGCCTCTTCTTACAGTTTTTGTCTTGACATCTGTTTTTATCTATATATGTATAGCTACTCCTGTTCTTTTTTCATTTTCATTGGCATTGGTATCTTTTTCCATCCCTTTATTTTCAGTCTATGTGTATCTTTATACATAAAGTATGTTTTTTTGTAGGCAACAGGTCAGTGGGTCTTGTATTTTCATTCATTCAGCCACTCAATATCTTTTAATTAGAGAGTTTAATCAATTTACATTCAAAGTTATTTTTAATGGGGACTTACTCCTGCCATTTTACTGTGTGTTTTCTAGTTGTTTTTGGTCTTCTCTTCCTTCTTTTCATCCTTTTAGTAAAGGATTTTCTCTAGTAGTATGCTTAAATTTCTTGCTTTATATCTTTTCTGTATCCATTGCATGATTTTTGATTTGAGGTTACTGTGAGGCTTGGAAATACTATCTTATAGCCCACTACTTTAAACTGATGACAAATGAACACTGACTGCATAAACATATAAATAAACAGCACACAGAAAGAAAATTAACAAAAGCCTACACTTTAAATTTGTCCCCCTGCTTTTTAAGATTTTGTTGTTTCTCTTTGATTGGTTCATCAGTCTTTCTCCTTAAGACAAGTGTAACTTACATACCAAAATTACAGTGTTAAACTATTCTATGTTTTTCTGTGTGCTTACTATTACTGATGAGTTTTGTACCTTGAGATGAATTATTTTTGCTCATTGACATCCTTTTCTTTCAGATTGAAAAGCTCTCTAACATTTCTTTCTTCCTTCCTTCCTTCGTTCCTTCCTTCCTTCCTTCCTTTCTCTCTTTCTTTCTCTGTTTCTCTCTTTCTCTTTCTCTCTTTCTCTCTCTTTCTTTCTTTCTTTCTTTCTTTCTTTCTTTCTTTCTTTCTTTCTTTCTTTCTTTCTTTCTTTCTTTCTTTC